>NW_028122912.1:0-171904 GCF_965194805.1 Balaenoptera borealis
GTCTGGGAAGATCTCACATGCCGCGGAGCAACTAAGCCTGCGCGCCAAAACTACTGAGCCTGCTCTCTAGAGCCCAAGAGCCACAACTACTGAAGCCCATGCACTTAGAGCCCGTGCTCCTCAACAAGAGAAGCCAGCACAATGAGAAGCCCGCGCACCACAACAAAGAGTAGCCCCTGCTCGCCACAGCTAGAGAAAACTCGCGCGCGGCAACGAAGACCCAGCGCAGCCAAAAATAAAAATACAAATAAATAAATAAATAAATTTATTTATTTATTTAAAAAAATAGTGTCAGGTTTTTTCATTTTAATTCTGTTAGTTTTTCTTTATGTATTTGGGACTTGCTTATACTGCATTTGTCTTTTAAGTCATATAGGAGAAAAACTGACTTACAAACAAAAATACATTTATACTGTCTTTTGTATTTACTTATGTAGTTACCTTTAGTACTTTTTTCATGTGGATTTAAGTTACTGTCTGGTGTTCACCATTCCATCTTGAAAAAAATCTCTTTAGTATTTTCTGTGGGTCAGTTTGCTAGCAGTGGAGTCTTTCAACTGTTGTTTATCTGAGAATGTCTTCATCTCTCCTTCATTTCTGAAGGGTAGTTTTGCTAGGTACAGAATACTTGGTAGGCAGGTTCTTTTCCTCAGCTCTTTGCATATGTCATTGCAATGCCTTCTGGCCTCTATGGTTTCTGATGAAAAATCAGCAATTAGTTTTATTGAAGATTCTTTGTACATGATAACTCCGCTCTTGCTGCTTTAACACTGTCTTTGTCATTTGATGGTTTATGATGTATGTAGATGTGGCTCTCTTTGACTGTATCATGCTTGGACTTCCTTGAGCTTTTGGGATGTGCAGATTAACAGCAGTCATCAAATTTGTGAAATTTTAGGCCATTATTTCTCCAAATACTCCTTCAGTCTCTTTTTCTGTCTCTTCATCTGGAACTCCCATTATGTGTATAATAGGATGCTTGAAGGTGTCCCATAGGACTCTGAGATTCTGTTAATTTCTCTTCATTCTTTTTTCTTTCTGTTTCTCACACTGGATAATCTCAATTGGCCTATCTTCAAGTTCACTGACTCATACTTCTGCCTGTTCAAATCTGATACTGAGCTTTCTCCAGTCAATTTTTTATTTTAGTTATTGTACTTTTCAACTACAGATCTTCTATTTGGTTCTTTTTTGTAATTTCTCTTTATTGATATTCTCTATTTGGTAAGACACTGTTCTTATACTTCTTTTTTTTTTTTTTAAACATCTTTATTGAAGTATAATTGCTTCACAATTGTGTGTTAGTTTCTGCTTTATAACAAAGTGAATCAGCTACAGATATACACACGTTTCCATATCTCCTCCCTTCCGCATCTCCCTCCCTCCCACCCTCCCCATCCCACCCCCCCCCAAGGTGGTCACAAAGCACCGTGCTGATCTCCCTGTGCTATGCGGCTGCTTCCCACTAGCTATCTATTTTACATTTGGTAGTGTATATATGTCCATGACACTCTCTCATCCTGTCGCATCTCACCCCTCCCCCTCCCCATATCCTCAAGTCCATTCTTTAGTAGGTCTGTGTCTTTATTCCCATCTTGCCACTAGGTTCTTCATGGCCCTTTTTTTTTCCCTTAGATTCCATATATATGTGTTAGCATACTGTATTTTTTTTTCTCTTTCTGACTTACTTCACTCTGTATGACAGACTCTAACTCCATCCACCTCATTACAAATACCTCCATTTCATTTCTTTTTATGGCTGAGTAATATTCCACTGTATATATGTGCCACATCTTCTTTATCCATTCATCCGATGATGGACACTTAGGTTGCTTCCATGTCCTGGCTATTGTAAATAGAGCTGCAATGAACATTTTGGTACATGACTCTTTTTGAATTATGGTTTTCTCAGGGTATATGCCCAGAAGTGGGATTGCTGGGTCGTATGGTAGTTCTATTTGTAGTTTTTTAAGGAACCTCCATACTGTCCTCCATAGTGGCTGTATCAATTTACATTCCCACCAACAGTGCAAGAGTGCTCCCTTTTCTCCACACCCTCTCCAGCATTTATTGTTTCTAGATTTTTTGATGATGGCCATTCTGACCGGTGTGAGATGATACCTCATTGTAGTTTTGATTTGCATTTCTCTAATGATTAATGATGTTGAGCATGCTTTCATGTGTCTGTTGGCCATCTGTATATCTTCTTTGGAGAAATGTCTATTTAGGTCTTCTGCCCATTTTTGGATTGGGTTGTTTGTTTTTTTGTTATTGAGCTGCATGAGCTGCTTGTAAATCTCGGAGATTAATCCTTTGTCAGTTGCTTCATTTGCAAATATTTTCTCCCATTCTGAGGGTTGTCTTTTGGTCTTGTTTATGGTTTCCTTTGCTGTGCAAAAGCTTTTAAGTTTCATTAGGTCCCATTTGTTTATTTGTGTTCTTATTTCCATTTCTCTAGGATCTGGGTCAAAAAGGATCTTGCTGTGATTTATGTCATAGAGTGTTCTGCCTATGTTTTCCTCTAAGAGTTTGATAGTGTCTGGCCTTACACTTAGGTCTTTAATCCATTTTGAGTTTATTTTTGTGTATGGTGTCAGGGAGTGTTCTAATTTCATACTTTTACATGTACCTGTCCAATTTTCCCAGCACCACTTATTAAAGAGGCTGTCTTTTCTCCACTGTATATGCTTGCCTCCTTTATCAAAGATAAGGTGACCATATGTGCGTGGGTTTATCTCTGGGCTTTCTATCCTGTTCCATTGATCTATATTTCTGTTTTTGTGCCAGTACCAAACTGTCTTGATTCCTGTAGCTTTGTAATATAGTCTGAAGTCAGGGAGCCTGATTCCTCCAGCTCCATTTTTCGTTCTCAAGATTGCTTTGGCTATTCGGGGTCTTTTGTTCTCCATAGAAATTGTGAAATTTTTGGTTCTAGTTCTGTGAAAAATGCCAGTGGTAGTTTGATAGGGATTGCATTGAATCTGTAGATTTCTTTGGGTAGTAGAGTCATTTTCACAATGTTGATTCTTCCAATCCAAGAACATGGTATATCTCTCCATCTATTTGTATCATCTTTAATTTCTTTCATCAGTGTCCTATAATTTTCGGCATACAGGTCTTTTGTCTCCTTAGGTAGGTTTATTCCTAGATATTTTATTCTTTTTGTTGCAATGGTAAACGGGAGTGTTCTCTTAATTTCACTTTCAGATTTTTCATCATTAGTATATAGGAAGGCAAGAGATTTCTGTGCATTAATTTTGTATCCTGCTACTTTACCAAATTCATTGATTAGCTCTAGTAGTTTTCTGGTGCCAGTTTTAGGATTCTCTATGTATAGTATCATGTCATCTGCAAACAGTGACAGCTTTACTTCTTCTTTTCCGATTTGGATTCCTTTTATTTCTTTTTCTTCTCTGATTGCTGTGGCTAAAACTTCCAAAACTATGTTGAATAATAGTGGTGAGAGTGGGCAACCTTGTCTTGTTCCTGATCTTAGTGGAAATGGTTTCAGTTTCTCACCATTGAGGACAATGTTGGCTGTGGGTTTGTCATATATGGCCTTTATTATGTTGAGGAAAGTTCCCTCTATGCCTACTTTCTGCAGGGCTTTTATCATAAATGGGTGTTGAATTTTGTCGAAAGCTTTCTCTGCATCTATTGAGATGATCATATGGTTTTTCTCCTTCAATTTGTTAATATGATGTATTCACGTTGATTGATTTGCGTATATTGAAGAATCCTTGCATTCCTGGAATAAACCCCACTTGATCATGGTGTATGATCCTTTTAATGTGCTGTTGGATTCTGTTTGCTAGTATTTTGTTGAGGATTTTTGCATCTGTGTTCATCAGTGATATTGGCCTGTAGTTTTCTTTCTTTGTGACATCTTTGTCTGGTTTTGGTATCAGGGTGATGGTGGCCTCGTAGAATGAGTTGGGGAGTGTTCCTCCCTCTGCAATATTTTGGAAGAGTTTGAGAAGGATAGGTGTTAGCTCTTCTCTAAATGTTTGATAGAATTCGCCTGTGAAGCCATCTGGTCCTGGGCTTTTGTTTGTTGGAAGATTTTTAATCACAGTTTCAATTTCAGTGCTTGTGATCGGTCTGTTCATATTTTCTATTTCTTCCTGGTTCAGTCTCGGTGGGTTGTGCATTTCTAAGCATCTGTCCATTTCTTCCAGGTTGTCCATTTTATTGGCATAGAGTTGCTTGTAGTAATCTCTCATGATCGTTTGTATTTCTGCAGTGTCAGTGGTTACTTCTCCTTTTTCATTTCTAATTCTATTGATTTGAGTCTTCTCCCTTTTTCTCTTGATGAGTCTGGCTAATGGTTTATCAATTTTGTTTATCTTCTTGAAGAACCAGCTTTTAGTTTCATTGATTTTTGCTATTGTTTCCTTCATTTCTTTTTCATTTATTTCTGATCTGATCTTTATGATTTCTTTCCTTCTGCTAGCTTTGGGGTTTTTTTGTTCTTCTTTCTCTAATTGCTTTAGGTGCAAGGTTAGGTTGTTTATTCGAGATGTTTCCTGTTTCTTGATGTAGGCTTCTATTGCTATAAACTTCCCTCTTAGCACTGCTTTTGCTGCGTCCCATAGGTTTTGGGTCGTCGTGTCTCCATTGTCATTTGTTTCTAGGTATTTTTTGATTTCCCCTTTGATTTCTTCAGTGATCACTTCGTTAATAAGTAGTGTATTGTGTAGCCTCCATGTGTTTGTATTTTTTACAGACCTTTTCCTGTAATTGATATCTAGTCTCATAGCGTTGTGGTCAGAAAAGATACTTGATACGATTTCAATTTTCTTAAATTTACCAAGGCTTGTTTTGTGACCCAAGATATGATCTATCCTGGAGAATGTTCCATGAGCACTTGAGAAAAATGTGTATTCTGTTGTTTTTGGGTGGAATGTCCTATAAATATCAATTAAGTCCATCTTGTTTAATGTATCATTTAAAGCTCGTGTTTCCTTATTTATTTTCATTTTGGATGATCTGTCCATTGGTGAAAGTGGGGTGTTAAAGTCCCCTACTATGATTGTGTTGCTGTCGATTTCCCCTTTTATGGCTGTTAGTATTTGCCTTATGTACTGAGGTGCTCCTATGTTGGGTGCATAAATGTTTACAATTGTTATATCTTCTTCTTGGATCGATCCCTTGATCATTATATAGTGTCCTTCTTTGTCTCTTGTAATAGTCTTTATTTTAAAGTCTATTTTGTCTGATATGAGAATTGCTACTCCAGCTTTCTTTTGATTTCCATTTGCATGGAATATCTTTTTCCATCCCCTCACTTTCAGTCTGTATGTGTCTCTAGGTCTGAAGTGGGTCTCTTGTAGACAGCATATATATGGGTCTTGCTTTTGTATCCATTCAGCCAGTCTGTGTCTTTTGGTGGGAGCATTTAATCCATTTATATTTAAGGTAATTATTGATATGTATGTTCCTATTCCCATTTTCTTAAATAGTTTATGTTTGTTATTGTAGGTGTTTTCCTTCTCTTGTGTTTCTTGCCTAGAGAAGTTCCTTTAGCATTTGTTGTAAAGCTGGTTTGGTGGTGCTGAACTCTCTCAGCTTTTGCTTGTCTGTAAAGGTTTTCATTTCTCCATCGAATCTGAATGAGATCCTTGCTGGGTAGAGTAACCTTGGTTGTAGGTTTTTCTCCTTCATGACTTTAAGTATATCCTGCCACTCCCTTCTGGCTTGCAGAGTTTCTGCTGAAAGATCAGATGTTAACCTTATGGGGATTCCCTTGTGTGTTATTTGTTGTTTTTCCCTTGCTGCTCTTAATATGCTTTCTTTATATTTAATTTTTGATAGTTTGATTAATATGTGTCTTGGCATGTTTCTCCTTGGATTTATCCTGTATGGGACTCTCTGTGCTTCCAGGACTTGATTAACTATTTCCTTTCCCATATTAGGGAAGTTTTCAACTATAATCTCTTCAAATATTTTCTCAGTCCCTTTCTTTTTCTCTTCTTCTTCTGGGACCCCTATAATTCGAATGTTGGTGCGTTTAATGTTGTCCCAGAGGTCTCTGAGACTGTCCTCAGTTCTTTTCATTCTTTTTTCTTTATTCTGCTCTGCAGTAGTTATTTCCACTATTTTATCTTCCAGGTCACTTATCCGTTCTTCTGCCTCAGTTATTCTGCTATTGATCCCGTCTAGAGTATTTTTAATTTCATTTATTGTGTTTTTCATCGTTGCTTGGTTCCTCTCTAGTTCTTCTACGTCCTTGTTAAATGTTTCTTGCATTTTGTCTATTCTATTTCCAAGATTTTGGATCATCTTTACTATCATTATTCTGAATTCTTTTTCAGGTAGACTGCCTATTTCCTCTTCATCTGTTAGGTCTGGTGTGTTTTGACCCTGCTCCTTCACCTGCTGTGTGGTTTTTTGTCTTCTCATTTTGCTTATCTTACTGTGTTTGGGGTCTCCTTTTCACAGGCTGCAGGTTCGTAGTTCCCGTTGCTTTTGGTATCTGTCCCCAGTGGCTAAGGTTGGTTCAGTGGGTTGTGTAGGCTTCCTGGTGGAGGGGACTAGTGCCTGTGTTCTGGTGGATGAGGTTGGATTTTGTCTTTCTGGTGGGCACGTCCACGTCTGGTGGTGTGTTTTGGGGTGTCTGTGGCCTTATTATGATTTTAGGCAGCCTCTCTGCTAATGGATGGGGCTGTATTCCTGTCTTGCTAGTTGTTTGGCATAGGGTGTCCAGCACTGTAGCTTGCTGGTCGTTGAGTTAAGCTGGGTCTTGATGTTGAGATGGAGGTCTCTGAGAGATTTTCACCGTTTGATGTTACGTGGAGAAGGGAGGTCTCTTGTGGACCAGTGTCCTGAAGTTGGCTCTCCCACCTCAGAGGCACAGCCCTGATGCCTGGCTGGAGCACCAAGAGCCTTTCGTCCACATGGCTCAGAATAAAAAGGAGAAAAAAATAGAAAGAAAGAAAGAAAGAGGATAAAATAAAATAAAATAAAGCTATTATAATAAAAAATAAGAAAAAAAATTAAGAATAAATGTATTCAGAAAAAAAATTTTTTTTAATTTTTAAAAATAGATTTATTAATTTTTTGTAGTAAAAAATAAGAAAAAAATTATTAAGAAAAAAATTTATTAAGAAAAAATGTTTAATTTTTTAAAATAAAAAATATGAAAAAACTTATTAAAATTTTTTTTTAATTTCTAAAAATAGAAAATAAGGGAAAAAATATTAAGAAAACATTTATTAGGAAAAAAAATTTTTTTGAGTGAACAAAAAAACAAAGAAAAAAAACATGGACGGACCTAACCCTAGGACTAATGGTGAAAGCAAAGCTATACAGACAAAATCTCACCCAGAAGCATACACATATACACTCACAAAAAAAGGAAAAGGGGAAAAATTAATATATTCTGCTCCCAAAGTCCACCTCTTGAATTTGGGATGATTCGTTGTCTATTCAGGTATTCAACAGATGCAGGCACATCAAGTTGTTTGTGGAGCTTTAACCCACTGCTTCTGAGGCTGCTGGGAGAGACTTCCCTTTCTCTTCTTTGTTCGTACAGCTCCCGGAGTTCAGCTTTGGATTTGGACCCGCCTCTGCGTGTAGGTCGCCTGAGGGCGTCTGTTCCCCGCCCAGACAGGACGGGGTTAAAGAAGCAGCTGCTTCGGGAGCTCTGGCTCACTCAGGCCGGGGGGAGGGAGCGGTATGGAGGAGGCGGGGCAAGCCTGCGGCAGCAGAGGCCGGCGTGACGTTGCAGCAGCCTGAGGCGCGCCGTGCGTTCTCCCGGCGAAGTTGTCCCTGGATCACGGGACCCTGGCAGTGGCGAGCTGCACAGGCTCCCGGGAGGGGCGGTGTGTAGAGTGACCTGTGCTCGCACACAGGCTTCTTGGTGGCGGCAGCAGCAGCCTTAGCGTCTCCCGCCCGTCTCTGGGGTCCACGCTGATAACCGCGGCTCACGCCCGTCTCTGGGGTCCGCGCTGTTAGCCACGGCTCGCGCCCGCCTCTGGGGTCCGCGCTTATAGCCGCGGCTCGCGCCCGTCTCTGGAGCTCGTTTAGGCGGCGCTCTGAATCCCCTCTCCTTGCGCGCCACGAAACAAAGAGGCAAGAAAAAGTCTCTTGCCTCTTTGGCAGCTGCAGACTTTTTCCCGGACTCCCTCTCGGCTAGCACCGAAGCCCGAGCCTCAGCTCCCAGCCCCCACCCGCCCCAGCGGCTGAGCAGACAAGCCTCTCGGGCTGGTGAGTGCCACTCAGCACCGCTCCTCCGTGCGGGAATCTCTCCGCTTTGCCCTCCGCACCCCTGTGGCTGCGCTCTCCTCCGTGGCTCCGAAGCTTCCCCCCTCTGCCACCCACAGTCTCTGCCCGTGAAGGGGCTTCCTAGTGTGTGGAAACCTTTCCTCCTTCACAGCTCCCTCCCACTGGTGCAGGTCCTGTCCCTATTCTTTTGTCTCTGTTTTTTCTTTTTTCTTTTGCCCTACCCAAGTACGTGGGGAGTCTCTTGCCTTTTGGGAGTTCTGACGTCTTCTGCCAGCGTTCAGTGGGTGTTCTGTAGGAGCAGTTCCACGTGTAGATGTATTTCTACTGTATCTGTGGGAAGGAAGGTGATCTCCTCGTCTTACTCTTCCGCCATCTTGCCCCTCTCCCTATACTTCTTTAGACATGGTTTCATTTAGTTCTTTGAACATATTTTAAATAGCTATTTTAACATCTTCATTTAGTAAGTCCAATGTCTGAGATTCCTCACAGACAGTTTCTAAACTTTTGTATGGTCCATATATTTTGTTTTTACTTTGAATTTCCATATCTTGTAACTTTTTGTTGAAAACTCGACATCTTAAAAAATATAATGTGACAACCCTGGAAATCAGAGTCTACTACCTCCCTACAGTTTCCTGCTGTTGCTTTACGCTGTTTTTTTTTTAAGTAACTTTTCTGAACAAATTCTATGAAGTCTACTGAAGCTGCCACTCAACTAGCTTAGTGGTCAGCTAATGCCTAGATGGAGGTATCCTTAAACATCTAGAAACAATAAATCTCCCAGTCTTTGCCGAGGGACTACGTGCACATAGCCATCAATGCTGAGGGCAGGGAGTTATCAATTCTGCCTTAGCCTTCCCTTTCTTCTTGCCCAGAGCCTCAAGGGCAGCCAAAGGTAAAGGGTAGGCCCCTCTCAGATCTTTCCTGAGCATGCACTCAGGCCTGTGCACACTTGTGGTCTTCTAGAGTCCTAGGAATATATCAATGCTTTTCAAAATATCTATGGACATCTCATCCTCAGTTTTTCCGTTAAAGCTTTTGGTTAGTCTATTGTTTGTCTAAAGTGTTATCCACTGCCTCCTGCATTGTGACATTAAAACAGTTGCCTGGGGACTTCCCTGGTGGTCTAGGGGGTAAGACTCCGGGCTCCCAATGCAGGGGCCCCGGGATCGATCCCTGGTCAGGGAACTAGGTCCTGCAACTAAGGAGTCCGCATGCCGCAACGAAGATCCTGAGTGGTGCAACTAAGACCCGGCGCAGCCAAAATAAATAAATAAAATAAATAAATATTTAAGAAACTAAAATAAAACACTTGCCTGTAAGTGTTTTTTGACAAACACCTCACACATAGACACAGAGGCTCATACGCACTGGATAGCTCTGGGTAAGGTCAAATAAAGATAAGCCTTTTGAGTGGAGTCTTCCAGAGAGCCATCAGACAGATCAAATACTGACAATTCTTTGGGAATGAAATTGTGAAAGAGGTCCAGCTCTGTTCTGCTCCCTCCAGTCCTGGGAATGCAGGCTGATATTTTTCAAGGTTATCACTGAGCTGAGTGTGGCAATGAGAATAGGGCAAGGTAAAATGCCACAAGCTTACTATTCTTATCAAGGTTCAGCCATTTTTCTTGAATAAATGCTTACTACAAAAGCTACAAGCCTTTGGTTAATTTCGAGTTTTGGAAAAGTTTTCCATAAAGTTTTGCCAAAATTCTGTTGCTTTTATCACAGGGCAAAATGTTGGAGGTCTTTACTCCACCATTTTTTTCTGCTATTAACTCCTCACTTTGTTTTAAAAATCCCAACCAGTTCTCTCCCCATGGCTTTTTGCTCCTATTGACAGTACTAGTACACAAAATATTTAAATGTCTTTAAATGAATATAAAAATAACATCTATATTATATATTGGTATGAGGTATAAAATGGCTTACAAAAAAAAAGACATAGTACCTATCTTCACAGAACTTACTGTCAGATATAAATGAAATCCTGTTACTACTTCAGAGTGTTACTTGACCTAATGAGTAAATCTCTAACATCTATCTCTTTCTTTGCGAGGTTACCTTTGCCTTGTTTTTTTGTTTTTGTTTTGTTTTTAATTTATTTATTTTTATTTTTGCCTGTGTAGGGTCTTCGGTGCTGTGCACGGGCTTCCTCTAGTTGCGGCGAGCGGGGGCTACATTTCGTTGCAGTGCGCGGGCTTCTCATTGCAGTGGCTTCTCTTGTTGTGGAGCACGGGCTCTAGGCATGCGGGCTTCAGTAGTCGTGGCTCGCAGGCTCTAAAGCGCAGGCTCAGTAGTTGTGGCGCACAGGCTTAGTTGCTCTGTGGCATGTGGGATCTTCCCGGACCAGGGCTGGAACCCGTGTCCTCTGTATTGGCAGGCGGATTCTTAACCACTGCGCCACCAGGGAAGTCCCTTTGTTTTTGTCTCTAAAAGAATTTTATGAGTTCAATTGTTTACTCATTCTCAACTGAGGAGAAATTATTTGGTCCAAATATCTGCAATGGTTTATGACTTGCCCTTGGCCCCAAACTCTAGTTGGATCTTTCTAGTATCTATAGAATCACAACATACTAATAGACACTATCTATCAGAACAATTCCTAGGCTTTCATCTAGATCAGCTCTACTGGTCTAAGAAACTATTATTTTCTACTGTCAACTCCCTCACTCTCAGAATAGATGCAGAACATGATAAATGACAACCTCAAGTATATATAGCCAACAGATCTCTTCTTGTCTAACTGATGCATTCAGTACTTTATTTATACGGACAGTATTTCTCAGGATACAGTGTACCATCCCTGAGTCATTTCCTCTTCCCACTACTGTCCAATTTTTCTCAAAGTTAATGTCTCCAAAGGGAAGAGTTAGGATGTAAATGAATAGAAGTACACAGGAGGCCTCAAAAAATACTGGAACACCTGATTAGACTTCTATTGGTACATTCTGTCTTCTGAACTAGGGGGCTGAAAGTGAGACTGAGATAAAAGATTTTCCTACCTACAATCAATTAAGTAAGCTTGTTTTATGTCTCGTAGCCACTAAGTGAGTTTTTAAAATCATAGCCATGCAGGTAGTGAAAATTTCTTCCAGTTCCTGGTTATAGGCTTCATAATCAATCCTAACATATGAGCATTTTGTGGTTCTTTTTTTCAGTGGCATCACAGTGGGAAATCAGGAGCAATTATATCGGGGCTTTAACTCAGTTACCATTAGATACTAGTTGGGTCCTCTTAAAATTAACAGAAAATCTGCGTAAGACCAGGGACAACTACTTTCTTTTTAATTTCTACACCTATAAAGATGTCTATTGACAAATCATGAACAATTTATATCTAAACTGAACCAAGTCAACTCCTGTGGACCAATCAATATGTTATCCCAACAATCAAAACCCCGCACCATACCAACTCTGTATCCTTATAATTTTCCACAGAAAATATTTATTCAGTTCCTCCACAGGATGCTATTCATTTTCTAAATCTGCAGTTCTATTGTGGTGATCTCACAGGGATGTTGTGGGATATTTTAAAATTCTAGAGAAAGAGTGATATGTAATATCTGGTGTACAGGACAAAAACTAATCGCTAAAGATAGTTTAAAGTTTCAACATTAGATACTGCTACATTCCTTTCAATGCTGCTGTCTGTATCTCTGCAGAGTTGGATTTTTGACGGTTTCTGTAACAAAAGCAATAAATGAGGGTGGTTGTGTCCAATCTCATCTCAAGGTTTGAGAAACTGTGCCCTAATAGCCACACATATCTCGTTAGCAAGTAATTATGCATATTTCTGAACAAAGTAAAATGTTTTCTTTCAAACACAAAACGAAAAATATTTTTGCTTATTAAGCTGTAAGATCAAAACGCTAAGTATTTTTATACCCTAATAACATAATAGCTTAGTGTCTGAAAAAATACTTCATGTATTTATATGCTGCTGATGATTTATATCCCCACGATGATGAGAAAAGAAATCACCCAAACACTAAGGTGACTGTGAACAGAGAAAACTTGGAAACCTTTGTCCTAGATGGAGTCCACTAACCCAAACAAGTAACTGTTCATACAATTTTCTTCAAATATTTATCAAATGTTTGAGTGTACACAATACATCTGACCAAATAACTCACCTATCTGAACCAGAGCCTGTGTCATGAAAATCTCCATGTTTCACTTAAAGATTAAAGAGCACTGAGCTTTCATATGTCATCCAGAATTAAACAGCCAATCCACAAATAAAATTTCAAAAAATAAAATTTTGAATAATTTCTGCATAATACCTGAGTGTGAGCTCTCAATGGTGGTGTCTGACTTGGAATCCAGAGATGAAGGAATTTGTCTTAATTGGGGAACATAGTACATCTTTGTACTACCAGAAGGCTTATATGGCAACAGTAAAGGCTGGCCTAAGGACATAAAGATCAGAATAATTAATAAGAAAACATTTATTAATTAACTGAACAAATATTAAGCACCTTTAATGTGCCAAGCAGTGGTCAAGATTCTTGGAATGTATCAGTAAACTAGCATTCTAGAAGAGGGAGATAGACAGTAAACAATTAGCATACTAAATAAGTAAATCATCTAGTATTTTTATAAATTATTAGTGACATAAAAAATTAGAAAATACTGGGACTTCCCTGGTGGTGCAGTGGGTTAAGAATCTGCCTGCCAATGCAGGGGACAGGGGTTCGATACCTGGTCTGGGAAGATCTCACATGCTGTGGAGCAACTAAGCCTGTGCACCACAACTACTGAGCCTGCGTGCCACAACTACCAAAGCCCGCCCGCCCTAGAGCCCGAGCGCCACAACTACTGAGCCCATGTGCCGCAACTACTGAAGCCCACGTGCTCTAGGGCCCTTGTGCTGCGAGTACTGAGCCCTCGTGCTGCAACTACTGAAGCCTGTGCGCCTAGAGCCCACGCTCTGCAACAGGAGAAGCCACCACAATAAGAAACCCATGCACCACAACGAAGAGTAGCCCCTACTCACCACAGCTAGGGAAAGCCCGTGTGCAGCAACAAAGACCCAAAACAGCCACTCCCCCCCCAAAAATTAGAAAATGCTGAGGAAGATTAGAAGTATTTGGGAAATTGCAGCAGGATGCAGTTTAAATAGAGTGGTAAGGGTAGGATTCATTGAGAAGACGACTTCCTAGCAATCTATTCCATATTTAGATGGCTCTAACTAAGAAACACTTTATCTTATATTGAACCCAAACCTGGTCGTTGTTAACCCCTACTACTGATCTTTGAAGGTTCTCCCTCCAGAGTCATAGAAAGTAAATCTAATTCTCTTCTATGTGGCAGATTTTCAAAATAAGTTTCCCATTAAAAAAGTATAACTTCTCAATATTAAAAAAATACACAGAAATAAAAAAGACAAAGTCTTACCACTCAAAGATAACTATTATTAATATTTTAATGTATTTCTACAGGTCTTTCCTCTGTATTTCTTATTTGTTTACATAGTTGTGTATAGTATGTATAATGTGGAATTCAGTTTTTCTACTTTACATTGATAATAAAATATTCATTTTATTTCCTATCGTCACATTTTTTATCATTCTACTACACATTAAGTGTATTTAACCCTTCTCATAATGTTAAAATTTTAGGCTGGATTAAATTTTCAATAATAAAGAATTCTGTAATAAAGACTTCCTGTTTATAGCATACCCATTCTCCCCTGCTGCCCCATTTCACATAAGTTTTCTGATTTCAGAGTGAAAAATTATGTCATTTATAAAGTTTCTTTTTTTTTAATACTAACTGCTAAAATTCTTTCTAAAATGTCTGTGACATGGTAGTAATTTGATTATTATAGAAGATGAAATCTTTTTCTTCTTCTTCTTATTTTTTTGCTTCATTGGGTCTTCATTGCTGCACGCGGGCTTTCTCTAGTTGCGGTGTGGGGGGGCTACTGTTCGTTGTGGTGCGCGAGCTTCTCACTCTTCTCACTGCAGTGGCTTCTCTTGTTGTGGAGCACAGGCTCTAGGCACGCAGGCTTCAGTAGTTGTGGAGCATGGGCTCAGTAGTTGTGGCTCGCAGGCTCTAGAGCACAGGCTCAGTAGTTGTGGCACACGGGCTTAGTTGCTCTGCGGCATGTGGGATCTTCCCGGACCAGGGCTCGAACCCGTGTCCCCTGCACTGGCAGGTGGATTCTTAACCACTGCGCCACCAGGGAAGTCCCTGAAATCTTTTTCTATACACTTGTTTTTCTTTCATGATGTGGTAGAAACTCTCTCTCTCTCTGTAACAGCATTTTGATATTTAGCTGGGTACATACTGCTCATCTGTACACTGTATTTCCCAATCTCCCTTGCAGACATGTATGGACATATGACTAAGTCTGGGCCCATAGGTCAAGGGTGAGAATAATGTCTGCAACTTCCAGGCATCCCATTAAAACACTCCACCGGCTGCTGCTAAAATTTATCCTCCCCATTACTCTTCTTTTCCAGTATTTTCTTTATTAGTCTTCCGGAAAAAACTTAAGATCAATTAAACAAGTTCAAAAGAACAATTCCATTAGAATTTTGAGTAGAATTACATTAGAGTTTAAATTCATTTGGGAATAAATGACATCTTTAAATATTCAATTTTCCCATTCAGAAATATCCCATCCCTCCTTTTAGTCTACTCTCCTTTTCTATGCCTACACAAAGGATTAGTATTGCCATCACATGAGTCCTATAAAATTCTTGTTTAGGTTACTCCTCAGTATTCATGGGGTTGTACTGCTCATTCAAATAGAATTTTGTAGATAGCTACCACTTCTCCTGATTAAACACAACAGCTTCTTCAGTTTATCCTTATGGACCATGGTCTTCTCTTGCATCCTGTAATCACCTCTAGATGGACTCCTAGTTGCCCATGTCTAGTTTATAAAAATCAAAATACTCTAGACAGAGTCTGATAGTCCCAGAGTAGAATGAGATCTCCTTCATTCTGGACGCAATAACAACTTTTATATTACTTAGAATTGTGTTACCATCCTTGACCACTCCATCATTCTGATGATTTGACATGGAATCCATATTACTAGTACCCTGCTTCCAACCAAGGAACTGACTTCATAGTGAAGGAAATGAGACAACAGGCTGATGCCTAAAGGGAGTCACTGTTCTCCTCACAAGCCTGATCACCCACAGCTATGGTAAACTCAAAAACAAAAAAGCGAGTGAACAATTTACTGATAACTGTCATGGCACAAGCTGGGAGGCATCACTTTCTGAGGCTGGAATGCTAGCTTGCCAAATACGGCATGTGCTCAGAACCACATATGGCACTTGCCTATCCTACAGACAGAATGCATATATTTAGGAACAAAGGCAGAAGCCTTTAAAATCTTTTGCTTTCTATCTCTGTGACTCTGCTTTGTTTGATGGAAGATCTTAGAAATAAGGGAGGGGCACTTCTACCGGGAGACAGGAGCCATCTAGTCATTTTACATTCTTTATGTCACTGAAACAATACAGGGAATAGGATGCCATAGTGTTGACTAAAACTACAATTGACCTTAACTATCAGGGAGAAATAAGGTTACCTTAAAAGAAGAAAGTCAGTAGGAGTATGGCTTACACCTAGGGGACCACTTTACCAAGCCTGGTCATAGAAATTAACAAAAAATGACCTTAAACCTATGCAGGGCTAGCAAAGCCTTAGACTACTTAGGAATACTTGTACCAACCTATCAGGCAAAGCCCCAGCCAATGAGAACCTGGCTGAATTCAAGGAGAATGAAGAAATGTATAGAGGCTGGAAGAATTTAAATAACAGGAAAAATAGGCTGTAGCCTCTACTTCTCTTTGGACGTTGCTGTAGTCATTATTGTTAGAATATTGACTTAGTAGTTTTCTTCCTCCACCAGTGTATATAAAGCTTGGTGGTGATGGTTAAATTTACCATTTAGTTCAAAGTTTGCAGAAAATGGACAACAACAATTGGGCAGAATTACAATGGACCCAGGGCAAGAATGGCTACCATGTGGAGATGGAGAATTCAGAGGCAAGATAAGTGGCTTTTTGAAATTCTCAACAACTTTCTGTTTGGATGCAGAAGTCTTAAAGTTACTTTGGACTGCCTATCTCTGGGGGAAGAAGCGACTATTCAGCAAATAATGGTTGTTCCTGGGAGAGAAAGAAAGGACTGCAGAAGGGTAAAGAAGAAAGTCCAACCATAAACTTTATTCCTTCAAAAAACTTGCAAATGGAACTAAATATAAACATATAGCATATTACTCTTAATTTGTTAATTCAGAGCAGTGGACACATAGTCATAAATTCAACATGCTATTCTGTATACTTTTAAAATATTTTTAAAATTTTACTTCTGAATCCACAGAGTTAAAAATCTTTTATTATTAAACCAAATAATATTTCTCTTTTAAAGGAGTCTTTTCTACCAAGTACCTGTATGTAAAGGTAAGACCGTGAACTGTGGGCTCTATGTAGACCGATCCATTTGATGTCAGAAGAGGTATAAAATACACTTTCACAGTTGGATTTCCTCTCCTGTGCTCTGCCACCAACATGAAAACAGCATACCCAGAGTAGCCTGGGTTTCAGTACAAGGCATGTGGAACAGACCCAAACCGTTTTTGCATCCTGATGCCAAACTCCAACTGACTCATAAGCCCATGAGTGAGGAAAGCAAATGTCTGTTGTTATAAAGCACTGAGATTTTCGAGGTTCTTATACAGTATCACGGTGGCAATAGGTAACTGACACATTAAAGGTGTTCTGTGTGATATTGATTAGACTATACATTTGGGGGGCATAATTTTATATCACAATAAAAATGTATAAGAAATATAACCATCTCGGGTTTCCCTGATAGCGCAGTGGTTAAGGATCCGCCTGCCAATGCAGGGGACACGGGTGCCAGCCCTGGTCCGGGAAGATCCCCCATGCCGCGGAGCAACTAAGCCCATGTGCCACAACTACTGAGCCTGCGCTCTAGAGCCCGCGAGCCACAACTACTGAGCCCATGCACCGAAGCCCACGCGCCTAGAGCCCGTGCTCCACCACAAGAGAAGCCACCGCAATGAGAAGCCCGTGCACCGCAACGAAGAGTAGCCCCCGCTCGCCGCAACTAGAGAAAGGCTGCACGCAGCGATGAAGACCCAACACAGCCAAAAATAAAATAAATAAAAGTAAAAAAAAAAAAAAAGAAAAGAAATATAACCATTTCAACATATAAATGTATTTATTCAAATTAAATTCAGTGCAATTTACATGTGGAACTAAGCAATTTTCTTTATACATTTAGGCATATTCCATTTATACCTACAGACAGGTAAACTTTTTGCACAAGTAGGAAAACTTAAAATATATTTTGAATAGATTTGTACAAACTGTTGAATACTTTAAAATTAGTAATTGAAAGTTCCCACCCTCATTTGGAGGTAGAATGGGAACTTAACTTTCCAGTTACTGGTCTGAAAAAGAAAATAACTTGCTATAATTTTGAATGTTATATAGTATAAGCACTATAAAAATATCACTGTCATGATAGCATAGGAACACTCTAAATGTAGACCTTATGGTAGAAATTGCTAGCTGTTCACCAAAACTCATTTCTTCTTCATCCTGGAAAGCACAGCTAAACTATTCCTAGTCAGTGGAAAGTGATGTGGGCCACACCTAGGCCTAGCCCATAAAAGCCTCCCAACATGTGCTCCTCCATGCTTTTCGTCCCTTCCAGTTGACTATGATGATGAATCCAAGGTTCCATGTTTTAAAGAAAGCAGAGTCACAGTCAACCTGGGTCCCTGCTCAACGTTTCTTGAGCAAGAAATAGACTGGTATTGTGTTTGCTATCTGTTCACTGTATCATGCAAAACAATAGTAAAAGAAACAATGCCAAATAGTTATCTACCTCCCTAAAATTGAACCTCTATAGTTTTTATGTTTTCATGAACTACTTGCATTCTTATGACAAGTATTATGAGTTGAAAATACGTCAGCCACAAGTAGCATGAGTTTCACATAGGTTGTTAACTTCACTAGAAATTGAAGTAAAAACATAATAAATTATATTCTCTTCATAGCTATGTAAATAAAAGATGTTTTAATCATGTACAACCTAATGCTTAAAATTAAAATTAGGTTTTCTAACTAGAAAGACCCAATCAAGAAATTTCTTAGTTAATGACACACAAAAGTTGGTAATGTGACCTAAAATTCTCTTACCATCTGTGCCATGAAGAACAGTAATCTGTTGGACTGAAGATGATGAAGCAAACTTGACAGGAACTTTGCCCAACTTCTGTGTACTGAGGTCTGGAATATCATGTCCACGATCTTCAGCATTAACAAAAATCTCAGATGAAAACATGGTTTTTCCTGGACTCTCTGTTGTTATCTGAGTGACTGCATCAGATGATAATTTTCCAGAGAAGGGAGAAAACGGGGTCTTAATCTCCTTTGGTGATCTGAACAAAAAAGAGAAAGCACACAGCAGGTCATATCCTTGGCTTATCAAATACTGTAATTTCTTTCCAAATGTGGCTTCAATATTTTTTGGAGACACATCCAACTCAAATGGTTAAGTTATTTCTGCAGTACCCTGTGCTTTTTTACATACTTATTACAGGGTGATCATGCATGAGTTTACTTTTACTTATTTTAAAATCTACTTTTATTTTGGATTTAGAATGCTATTATATAAGGAAAGGGTACTTTTCAGTTGAAGTGGAAAGATATCCATTAAAAAATAATTACTGGAAGTCCACTATAAATTAGGGGACTATGCTAAACGCATAGAGTGTACAAAAATAAAAAAGAAACAGAGCCTTTCCTCAAAAAGTTTATATGTCAGTGGGGGAACCAGAGGTTTTTAAGGTTGTAATTATGTATATAGATTATAAAGAATCCATATTAAAACATAATGGAGTAAATAAATGAGTGTATAAATAAATAAATAATAGGAGGGAGGGAGAAGACAAATCTTGCCAACAGAAGAATTCCATATGTAGGTAACCTCCCCCCCGCCCCCCCCCGGCATCCATCTCCTCCCCAAGGAGGTGGAGGTGAAGCTTAATCTTCCCCTTAAGTCCAGTCCTGGGCTGGCCTTAATGATTGAATTCCAGAGACAGTATAAAATGGGAGAAAAAGTAACTTTACAGTGGAGAAACCAAGCAAACACCATGTTATGCAAGTGATGATGTTTCACATCACCAGTGATGTCACGGAGACACTACATACTCTCTGTTATGATGTGATGAGACGGTTACTTCGCTTCTGCGGTATTCTTTGTCAAAACCTATAACTCCAGTCGAATCATGAGAAAAACATCAGCCAAACCCAGACTGAGAACAATTCTACAAAATATCAGACAAATATTCCTCAAGACTGTCAAAATCATGAAAAACAAGGAAGGAATGAGGAACTGTCATAGACCAGAGAAGACTAAGGAGACATGACAACTAACTAAGTGGAATGTGATATACTGGATTGGGTCCTAGAACAGAAAAAGGTCATTAACAGGAAAACTGGTGAAATCCAAAAAAAGTCTTAAGTTTAGTTAATAGTAATGTATAAATGTTGGCTTTTTAATTTTGAAAAATATACTATGGTAGTATAAGATGTTAGCAATAGGAAAAACTGGGAGAGAGGTAAAGGGAACTCTGTTTGTATCTTTTCTGCAGATTTGAAATTATTTGAAAATGAAAAAGGTCATTTTTAAAAAATGGAGTAATACTGTATTGTATTATATCACAGAAGAAGAAGACCTTTTAAAAGGTCTTTTAAATCTCTACCCTCTATATACTATTCACTAATTAAAAGGACAATTATGAGAAAAGAAAATAGGCCCATCTCCCTTATGTATACAGAAGCAAAAATCATACACAAAATGTTAGACAATCAAATGTAGAGTGTGTGAGTGAGTGAATGTGTGTGTGTGTGTGTGTGTGTGTGTGTGTGTGTGTGTGTGAATTCCTACCAAGTTGTTTTACTCCAGAAATGCAAGGTGAGTTAACATTCAAATATCAATAAATGTCATGCACCACATCCATAAAATAAAGGAGAAAATGTATATGATCATATCAGTATAGTCAGATAAAGCATTTGATAAAATTCAATAATTATGTATGATTAAAAACTCATAGCAAAGGGAAACTACAAAAAACTTTAGAGCCACCATCCTATTTATAGTGAAATGTGGAGAACGTCCACTGTAAGATTAGGAACAAAATAAGAATGCCAACTCTTACCTTTTCTATTCAACCTATTAGTAAAAGTATTAAATGGCATTAGCAGTAAGGCAGGAAAAAGAAATCAGAAATATAAGGCTAAGAAAGGAAGAAATCATACTGTCACTTTCCATAGTTGATATAATTAAGGATACAGAAAATCCAAAACCATCTACAGATAACTTATTAGAATATCAGTTAGTTTTTAGAAGAGTTGCCAGATAAGAGACCAAACATTAAAAAATTCCACTAACATTTTTCTGTGTCTGAAAAGTTATAAAATTAAAAACTAAAAAATATGCCATCTACATTATCATCAAAACATCATATACCTAATAATAAGTGTAATAAAAAATGTAAGAACCCTATTAGAATAGAAAACTATTGATATATCATAGAGAGAAATTAAAGGTGATCTAAATAGGATTTCTGCTTTGAGGCAGGATGTATAGGCATACCTCACTTTATTGCACTTCACTTTATTGTACCTTGCAGATAATGCTTTTTTTTTTTTTTTTTTTTTTTTTTTTTTTTTTTACAAATTGAAGGTTTGTGGCAACCCTGTGTCAAGCAGCTCTACTGGTGGTGCCATTTTTCCAACAGCATTTGCTCACTTCGTGTCTCTATGTCATGTTTTGGTAAGTCTCACAATATTTCAAACTTTTTCACTATTATACTTGTTACATGATCTGTGATCAGTGATCTTTGATGTTACTATTGCAAAAAGATTACAGCTTGCTGAAGGCTCAGATGATGGGTAGCATTCTTAAAGTCTACTTTCAAATTAAGATATGTACTTTTTTTAGACATAATGCTATTGCACACTTAATAGACTACAGTATAGCATAAACATAACTTGTACATGCACTGGGAAACCAAACAACTCGTGTGACTTGCTTTCTTATGATATTCTCCTTATTGTGGTGTCTGGGACCAAAGCCATATCTCCATAATAATATGCCTGCACTAGGTAGGCACAGGCCATCACTCCTGCTGCAACGAGCAAACAAACTTGAATAAAAGATCATCGAGCTAAGGAAGCAATCAAGAAACAATATCAACTAATATGCTAGAGAGGGACATTTAGAGATTTGGAGCAGGGGTTTGGTGTAGGGAGACATACTCCACTGGAAAAGAGAAATCACCATATCTTTTGATGAACTCATTTGCTGGCATGATGGAGTGAAATCTAGCAGAATGTCAAGCCGATTTCCCCCACAGGACATTTCCTTAGTGTCAGGGTGGTATAGGATGATGGGGGACTGAGCCAAGAAAGCAGAGTGAAATTTCCTGCACAGTCATGGCACTAACAAACCAAATCCCGCTAGATAAAGGGGCCTGTGACAATCATTAGGTCTCCTCTTCAAGACATTTGCCAGTTTTTGAACCTATATAAAGCAGGAAGCTAAATACCTAATGCCTGAGGGAGAGAACTTTCCAAAGTGAGGAATTAGAGACCTACCAGACTCACAGTAAAAACCCAGAAGTGCCATCCCCAAGAAGGGGGCTGAGTCAGAAAAAGTGAAGTCATCTGCAATGTTTCAGTGTTTATGAGACAAATTTTCACTGAGAAAGTGTAACGGCAACAAATACATAGCTGGTCTCTCCTTACATTTGCCATACTCTGAAGCTGTGAGAACTGAGAGCCTAAAGAGCTGAATTCAAACATCTGAAAGACTGAAGTCAATAACTGACTGTATTTATTGAAGAATCAAAGACCTGTCAGGCTCACAGCAAAAATCCAGGGAGGCCACAAATTAGGAAAAATCATAGGTAGGATGAGACAACTAAAGCTCCAACCCAGTTCTGACCTAGTAAAATTCCTGAAATGACTGAAATGATCAGCCACTCTGATTAACAGAGAAAAGGGTAAATCTTCTCTGGTGCAAAGTAATAGCATCTTCAGTCTCTATGAATTTTTTATTCACCACGTCCAGCACACAATCAAAAATTATGAAATTCCTGAAGCAGGAAAAAGTGACTAAAACTTAAGACAAAAAAAAAAAAAAAAAAAAAAAACCAAGAAAAATTGATTTAGAGGGAATTCAGATTCTGGAGTTAGCACAGAACTTTAAAATGACTATATTGAGAGTAAAAGATGGGGATTAATAGATTAAAATATGGAGAATCTCAACAGAAAATTGGAATCAATTTTAAAAAATCAAATACAGATAAATGAAAAATAAGAAAACTGATCCCCAGCAGACCTTAGGGAATACTAGAAGAAATTTTTTTGGGCTGAAGTAAAATGGCCCAACATAGAACAGAGCTGGGCTCTCGGTCCCATATTGAACTCGAGTTGGAAGAGGCGAGTCCGGTCTCAAAACGGAGGTAAAACCGCCGCCCGGTCGCCCCCAGCCCGACTCCGGCCGCCGCCGCCGCCGGGGGGAGGAGGGCCATGATCCAAAGGAACCAGAACAGTTGAGAAAACTGTTTATTGGTGGTCTGAGCTTTGAAACTACAGACGATAGCTTAAGAGAACATTTTGAGAAATGGGGCACACTTACAGATTGTGTGGTGATGAGAGACCCCCAGACAAACCGTTCCAGGGGCTTTGGTTTTGTGACTTACTCTTGGGTTGAAGAGGTGGATGCAGCAATGTGTGCTCGACCACACAAGGTTGATGGGCGTGTAGTGGAACCAAAGAGAGCTGTTTCTAGAGAGGATTCTGTAAAGCCTGGTGCCCGTCTAACAGTGAAGAAAATTTTTGTTGGTGGTATTAAAGAAGATACAGAAGAATGTAATTCGAGAGACTACTTTGAAAAGTATGGCAAGATTGAAACCATAGGAGTTATGGAAGACAGGCAGAGTGGAAAAAAGAGAGGATTTGCTTTTGTAACTTTTGATGATCATGATACAGTTGATAAAATTGTTGTTCAGAAATACCACACTATTAATGGGCATAATTGTAAGTGAAAAAGGCCCTTTCTAAACAAGAAATGCAATCTGCTGGATCACAGAGAGGTCGTGGAGGTGGATCTGGCAACTTTATGGGTCGTGGAGGAAACTTTGGAGGTGGTGGAGGTAACTTTGGCCGTGGTGGAAACTTTGGTGGAAGAGGAGGCTATGGTGGTGGAGGTGGTGGCAGCAGAGGTAGTTATGGAGGAGGTGATGGTGGATAAAACGGATTTGGAGGCGACGGTGGTAACGATGGTGGTGGTCCTGGTTACAGTAGTAGAGGAGGCTATGGTGGTGGTGGACCAGGATATGGAAACCAAGATGGTGGATATGGTGGCGGTGGTGGAGGATATGATGCTTACAATGAAGGAGGAAATTTTGGAGGTAACTATGGTGGTGGTGGTGGGAGCTATAATGATTTTGGAAATTATAGTGGACAACAGCAATCAAATTATGGACCCATGAAGGGGGGCAGTTTTGGTGGAAGAAGCTCGGGAAGTCCCTATGGTGGTGGTTATGGATCTGGTGGTGGAAGTGGTGGATATGGTAGCAGAAGGTTCTCAAAACTCAGAAGAAAAGGGCTACAGTTCTTAGCAGGAGAGAGAGCGAGGAGTTGTCAGGAAAGCTGCAGGTTACTTTGAGACAGTCGTCCCAAATGCATTAGAGGAACTGTAAAAACCTGCCGCAGAAGGAACGATGATCCATAGTCAGAAAAGTTACTGCAGCTTAAACAGGAAACCCTTCTTGTTCAGGACTGTCCTAGCCACAGTTTGCAAAAAGTGCAGCTATTGATTCATGCAACGGAGGGTCAATTAGATGTACATTCCTGAGGTCTTTTATCTGTTGTAGCTTTGTCTTTTTCTTTTCATTACATCAGGTATATTGCCCTGTAAATTGTGGTAGTGGTACCAGGAATAAAAAATTAAGGAATTTTAAACTTTTCAATATTTGTGTAGTTCAGTTTTTCTACATTTTAGTACAGAAACTTTAACAAAATGCAGTTTTGAAGGTGTTTCCTTGTGAGTTAACAAGTAAAGAAGATCATTGTTCATTAATATTTTGTATGAATTTTGCTAAAGTTAACTGTAAAGAAACACCTGCTGACTTGCAGTTTAAGGGGATCTATTCTCCCCATTTCCAAACCATGAAATGAATGGGCTCTGACATGTGGAGAGAATAGATATTTGTATGTTTGCAATGTGTGTTTTAGATAATAGAATTGGGTATTTAAATTAGCATATTTGTGAATTTAATAGCTTTAAGATTTACTTCAAATGAAAAATCTCAGAATTCAAAAAAAAAAAAACAAAAGAACAGAGCTGGGAGCGCGATTGGCGCTGCCTGCGGGGGAGGAGCGCCGCCGCCGCCGCGAGCTGGGAGCTCGATTGGCGCTCCCTGCGGGGGAGGAGCGCCGCCGCCGCCGCCGCCGCGAGCTGGGAGCTCGACTGGCGCTCCCTGCGGGGGAGGAGCGCCGCCGTCGCCGCCGCGAGCCGGGAGCTCGATTGTCGCTGCCTGCGGGGGAGGAGCGCCGCCGCCGCGAGCTGGGAGCTCGCTTGGCACTGCCTGCGGGGGAGGAGCGCCGCCGCCGCCGCCGCCGCCGCGAGCTGGATTGGCGCTGCCTGCGGGGGAGGAGCGCCGCCGCGGCCGCCGCCGCGAGCTGGGAGCTCGTTTGGCGCTGCCTGCGGGGGAGGAGCGCCGCCGCCGCCGCCGCCGCGAGCTGGGAGCTCCATTGGCGCTGCCTGCGGGGGAGGAGCGCCGCCGCCGCCGCCGCCGCCGCCGCCGCCGCCGCCGCCGCCGCGAGCTGGGAGCTCGACTGGCGCTCCCTGCGGGGGAGGAGCGCCGCCGCCGCCGCCGCCGCGAGCTGGGAGCTCGATTGGCGCTGCCTGTGGGGGAGGAGCGCCGCCGCCGTCGCCGCCGCGAGCTGGGAGCTCGCTTGGCGCTGCCTGCGGGGGAGGAGCGCCGCCGCCGCGAGCTGGGAGCTCGCTTGGCACTGCCTGCGGGGGAGGAGCGCCGCCGCCGCCGCCGCCGCCGCCGCGAGCTGGATTGGCGCTGCCTGCGGGGGAGGAGCGCCGCCGCCGCCGCCGCCGCGAGCTGGGAGCTCGTTTGGCGCTGCCTGCGGGGGAGGAGCGCCGCCGCCGCCGCCGCGAACTGGGAGCTCGATTGGCGCTGCCCTGCGGGGGAGGAGCGCCGCCGCCGCCGCCGCCGCCGCCGCCGCCGCCACGAGCTGGGAGCTCGATTGGCGCTGCCTGCGGGGGAGGAGCGCCGCCGCCGCGAGCTGGGAGCTCGATTGGCGCTGCCTGCGTGGGAGGAGCGCCGCCGCCGTCGCCGCCGCGAGCTGGGAGCTCGGTTGGCGCTGCCTGCGGGGGAGGAGCGCCGCCGCCGCCGCCGCGAGCTGGATTGGCGCTGCTTGCGGGGGAGGAGCGCCGCCGCCGCCGCGGCCGCGAGCTGGGAGCTCGATTGGCGCTGCCTGCGGGGGAGGAGCGCCGCCGCCGTCGCCGCCGCGAGCTGGGAGCTCGATTGGCGCTGCCTGCGTGGGAGGAGCGCCGCCGCCGTCGCCGCCGCGAGCTGGGAGCTCGATTGGCGCTGCCTGCGTGGGAGGAGCGCCGCCGCCGCCGCCGCCCCCGCCGTCGCAGTCGTCGTGAGTGAAGAAGCGCCTCGGTGACGCCTGGTGAGGGCCCTCGCCGACGCCTGGGCTTACCTGCCGCCCGGCCAGCTCCGCTCGTTTCCCGTCCCCCGCGGCCCGGCGCGGGGCAGGCCTGCCAGGGCCATGGAGGACGAGGTGGTCCGCATTGCCAAGAAGATGGACAAGATGGTGCAGAAGAAAAACGCGGTGAGCGCGGCGGGCGGCGCGGGCCGGAGGGAGGCCGGGCGGCGGGCGGGGGCCAGTCGGCCTGAGGGGGCTCCCGGCCCGCGGTGAGCGCGGCGGGTGCTGCGAGACGGCGGCGAGGCCCGCGCTCTGGGGAGGGGTTCCTGGGGAGGGGGGAGCTTCGTGTCCCGCGGCCGCGTCCCGGGCAGGGGGTCTGGGGGGCGTCCTGTCCCGCAGCTGCGTCCCGGGCAGGGGTTCTGGGGGGCGTCCTGTCCCGCGGCCGCGTCCCGGGGAGGGGGTCCTGGGGGGGTCCCGGGGAGGGCGTCCGGTCCCGCGGCCACCGGCGCTGGGATCCGCCCTGGGCGCCCGAGGCCCCTCGTGATTAGCGCAGCCCGGTAAACTCTATGGAGGCATCCTCCTCATTATTTTAAACGTGACGGTGGTAAAGCCTCGCTGGTTTAGCTGAAGAGTGCAGAGAGCCCTCCCTGTTTGAAAGAATTGGTTCTCTTTCCCGGGCTCATTGGCCAGCAGCGAGAAAACAACATCAAACAGAGGTTTGTGATCAGTTTTAGACATGAAACTGTTCAAGCAAAACGTGAATTTCCTGGATCTTATTTTTGAGGAAGGCTGAACATTCCCTTGATTGTCTCAACTCCCCTGCATGTTTGCTTAGCAATTAAAAAAGGTGAACTACGCCAGTGTACTTGGCAAGTTGCTAAACTTTTTGGAAAAAGTGGATCTTGTTAGGCCGCGGAGTGCGGGGAGCTGTGTTTAAGGCATTGCCGCCGACGAGGCTGTGCTGCCGGCTGGATTTGGACACATGTCGTTGCTGGTCCTCTCAGTGGTTTACAGTTGCTACCGGTGGCGTTTTCTGTCACTGATAACGTGTGCACGTGAACGTGGTCTCTTGCGGTTTGTATGAGGTGCTCCAGTTTCTGCATTTCTTTCCACCTGTGTGGGCCACTCTCAGTCCCTTGCTTCCGAGTCGTCTGTATTTTCAGCTAAACTTCTGAAATTCTAAGTCCAACGAATGTGAAGGAGAGAAGGGCTGCTCTGATTTGCACAGCACTTTGGAGTTACAAAGCGTTTGTGCAGAATTCTTTGGGGACTCACGACAGCTGTGTTGCATTCATTTTACAGAATAAGAAACTGAGTCAGACCAAGCAGTTCACCTCCTTAAATGAAGTGTGCGTTGTGGATTAAGCCAGGACCCGAGTTTTCTGCTGGGCAGCATGCAGAAGTAGTGTTAAACACCGAATTCTTAAGACTTCAGACTTGGTGTGCGCCTCTTTTCCTTTAACAGGTGCATTGCCCGGCGTGTAATTTCATACCCTGTTCATCTGTCTTTGCAATTTTGGCTTTTTAAAGGATTTCCTGTTTGTTTTCTGTTGCAGACGTTGCCGGTGCCATTTATTGTTTCTGTTGATACAGGCCTTTCATTCCTCACTGCAAGTGATGAGTTCTGTATATTTGATTGGCTGAACGTTTCTGTTATTCTGTTTAAACTGGCAAGTTTTTTTTCTTTGCCTAGAGAACCCTAGACTCCCCTAGTAGAAGCTGGCTCCTAGGGAAAAAGGCCGTTTCTTGGGTAATTTTTTTCTCGAACTCAGGCTATAAAATGTGTACCTTTTAATCATCTAGTGCACTAGGTGTTTTTGTTTGTTTCCTTTCCTTGAAATAGACGTTTCCTAGAAATGAGGAATTCCTTAGTGAGCAAGTATGGAGAAGACCAGTTTGTATTTATCTGCAGTTCTCAAATTATAAACATATAATGCGTCAGCAGGAGAATGAGGATAAGCTCCACAGATGATCCTCAAGTCTCACTTTTCTTTTCAAATCTTATATTTCTAGTAGTACAGAACTTTACCAATATAAAAACTTGCCCCCCCCGCCCCCCAAAAAAAAGAACACAACTGCAGGAAAGAACAAAGAGCACTTAAAGTGTGTGTGTGTCTAATATATACATGTACATATACCCAGGTACATACACCTTTATATTTATATGTTATTTTGTAAATAAGTGACAATAATAATGTCTTGTGGAGATGTAGAACAGAAGTATACAACGAAAGCACAAACAGCAGGAGGGGCAAATGGAGTTAAACTGTTCAACCTCCATGGGATGGTTCCATGGAGGAGGCAGAGAGGGGGATGGGATCCTCGAAGAGCTGCTGAAGACCTTGCATTTTTTGCAGATCTCTTTAGAATGCTACTTGCATATTGTGCTCTCACTGAATGCACCTGGCTGAGCTATGGCACATTAGCACGGTAAACATTTGTCAGATTTGCCCTAGTCAGAAAATTTTCTATACCTGCCATCCTGCTTGGCACTTAAAAAAAAATTTTTTTTTTTTAAGCTCTCTATGATATAGGGATGATGGGTGAAGAAGGTAGGCTGCAGGGTAATATGTAGTATGTATGATCCCATTTTGATACAGTAAACAGAAAGTATTAAATGCATGCCTGTTTGTATGAGCAGTGAGTTTGCATGGTTATCTCAAGAGGGAGGGAATGGGACGGGTAGAGAAAGAGACTGACCACAGACTATTGTTTTACTTGTTACAAGAGGCATGTGTTGCCTTCATTTCTGATTAAACTTTTTGTGTACAGATTATTGTAGGTTTACATGCAGTTGTAAGAAATAATAGTGCGATAGCTCCTGTGTGTCCTTTACCCAGTTTTCCCCAATGGTAACATCTTACAGAATCATAGTATACTGTCACAACCTGGGTATTGCCATTGACACAGTCAAGATAGAGAACATTTCCATCCCACAGGATCTCTCCTGATGCCATTTTATAGCCACTGCTGCTCCCCCACTCCCCACCAAATCATAGTGATCTGATAGTGCAGTGGATAAAGTTGCAATTAAAGTTTTTGTGCAGATGATCAAGGGAAAATACCCCCTGGGGAAGATGGCCCATCTCCCACTCCCCCGGCCCTATCTGTCCCTGGCAACCTGTCATTTCAAGAATGTTATGTGGGACTTCCCTGGTGGCGCAGCGGTTAAGAATCTGCCTGCCATTGCAGGGGACATGGGTTTGATCCCTTGTCCGGGAAGATCCCACATGCCGCGGAGCAGCTAAGCCCATGCGCCACAACGACTGAGCCTGCGCTTTAGAGCCCGGGAGCCACAACTACTGAGCCCACGTGCCACAACTACTGAAGCCCGCGTGCCTAGAGCCCGTGCTCTGCAACAAGAGAAGCCACCGCAGCGAGAAGCCCGCACACTGCAACAAAGAGTAGCCCCCGCTCGCCGCAACTAGAGAAAGCCCACACGCAGCAACGAAGACCCAACGCAGCCAAAAATAAAATAAATTAACTAATTAATTAAAAAAAAAGAATGTTATGTGAATAAAATCATATAGTGTGTAACCTTTTTTTTTTTTTAAGTAAAAAAAATTTTTTTTTGGCTGCGCTGCCGGTTGTGCGATCTTAGTTCCCCGACCAAGGATTGAACCCAGCCCAGGTAGTGAAAGTGCTGAGTGCTAAACACTGGACCGCCAGGGAATTCCCAGTATGCAACCTTTTGGATTGGCCTTTTTCAATCAGTGTAATTCCCTGGAGAGTCATCCAAATTGCATGAATCAACAGTGCTCCTCTTTTTTAAAAAAAATATTTATTTATTTATTTATTTGGCTGTGCGGGTCTTTAGTTGCAGCATGCGGGATCTAGTTCTCTGACCAGGGATGGAACCTGGGCCCCCTGCATTGAGAGTGCAGTCTTAACCGCTGGAACACCAGAGAGGTCCCAGTGCCGCTTTCTTTTTAATTGCTGAGTAGTATTCCATGGTTTGGCTGTACTTCAGTTTGTTTAATCACTTGCCCATTGAAGAACATCTGAGTTTTTTTCCCATTTCCTGACTATTACTGATAGAGATGCTGTGGACATTTGTGTACCTTTTTTTGTGCGAACATGCGTTCTCTGGGATAAATGCCGTAGGGTATGTGTTGCTTTTTTTGTTTTTTTTCCGGCTACGCTGTGCCACATGTGGGATCTTGGTTCCCCAATCAGGGATCGAGCCCGTGCCCCCTGCATTGGGAGCTTGGAGTCTTAACCACTGGACTGCCAGGGAAATTCCTGTATTGCTCCCCCCGCCCCACTTGATTGATTGATTGGTTGATTGGCTGTATTGGGTCTTAGTTGCGGCACGCGGGACCTTCGTTAAGGCATGTGGGATCTTTATTGTCGTTGCGGCGCACGGGCTCTTCGTTGCAGCATGAGAGCTTCTCTCTAGTTGTGGCGTGCGGGTTTTCTCTCTCTAGTTGTGGCACGTGGGCTCTGTAGTTGTGGCGTGCAGGCTCCAGAGCGCGTGGGCTCTGTAGTTTGCTGCACGTGGGCTACCTCATTGAGGTGTGCGAGCTCAGTAGTTTGGTGCGAGGGCTTAGTTGCCCCGCGGCATGTGGGATCTTAGTTCCCCGACCGGGAATCGAACCCGCGTCCCCTGCATTGCAGGACGGATTCTTTACCACTGAACCACCAGGGAAGTCCCTGTATTGCTTTTTTAAATTCAAAAAAAAAAAAAAGGAAAAGCAATTAGAGGTGAAACAACTAATTATATGATGGCCTTTCAAAGTACATATTCAAACCCTACATTCTTGGTGTACATAAGTTATTTATGTTGATTTGTGGTGTTTAGCTCTAGCAACAAGGCAATAATAATAACGCTGTAGTTTTCCTTGTTTCTTTCAACTGATGATCTGTGTATTTATTACAAATATTAATTAACACTCACAAGCTACCAGGAGGCAAGTAATGGTTAGCGCTGGTGTGGTTAACTCCTTTATAGATAGGGAGGTTGAGGCATGGGTATTGTGGAATTTGCCATGTTGAGGCATGGGTATTGTGGAATTTGCCTAAGGTTATATAGCACTGTGTTCTGACTCAGATTCATTCAGATTTATTCCTTCCCTTTCTGTCTCCTGAATTAACGCTTTGTAATTTTGACCTAGGTGTGAGGACACGAAAAGGGTTTTTTTCTGTATCTGAGGTTTAGTGCTTGTTTTATAGAAGCAATATAGTATAGTGGTTAGAGTAGGCACTTTAGCATCTGAGTTTTGTTTTTTTCTTAAGTCTTTAATGAATTTGTTACAATATTGCTTCTGTTTTATGTTTTGCACATGCCGGAAAGGTAATAGGCCTTGGCCCCTGGGCCTGGGCTTCGTCTCTTGTGCTGTCTCCTGTCCCTGTTGCCCCCGCGCGCTGGCCCGTCCGCGCTGTGCCAGGGGGTATTGGTCGTCTCGCGGCTCAGTTCACAGTAGCTGAAAGGGACTGTGTGTGATGGTCTCATTTCTGCCCATCGTTTTCAAAGGGAGGCTCTGGCCATTGCTCCTCGGGTAAAATGCAGAGGGAGTGCTTTTTAAGATGGGACTGTCAGTGTTGGGGACACTCCTTAATTACCAAAACGGAATCCCCTTCAGTTCCTCCAGCTGTGTTGTTTTGGCACAGAAGATGTGAGTAATAGGAACTGGAGCTAAGTTGGAGTGAAAAAACGCACCGGTCCCGCCGAATTTTCCATCGAAACAGTTGATTTGTGTTGTCTGTAGGAATTCTAAAGGGCGTACCGTTGCTTCCTAACCGGAGTCATTTGAGAGATCTACCTCTGTACGTTCAAATGATTAATTTTGAGACTTTGCTCATGTGTGCAGTAAACCCTTTAATTCCCTAAGACCTTCCTTTCCTCCATCTCCTACCCCATTAAGCCCGCTTCAGTTCATCTCCTGAATTTCTTTGGAATCTGTCAGCTCTCCCTCAACACCCTAATACTGAACTTGCCTGTGTGTTGCGATTAGGTCCTAACTAGTGTCCATATATCTTGTTTCCTTCCAATCCATTCTTCACACAAAAAACCTTCAAGGCAAGTTGGAACATTGCTCATAAACATCGCTCACAAACATTGTTTTGAGAATAGAAAACACAGTGTTTGTTGGCCTTTAAGACTCTGCGTGGTCTAGAATCCTCTCTGCTTCTCTAGCCCCATCTTGTGCCACTTGTGCCCTCACTTTCTATGCTTCAGATACACTGAATTAACCTTAGTTCTCACTCATCTGACAGAAGTCAGTTCAGATATTATTTTTCACTGTGATCCCTAGCATTAAGCAAGTTGATTATCACGTTTTGTATGAGGACTAAAACTAAACTGGGAAGTGGAAGAATTGAGTTTAAACTGTTTCAGTCAACACGCATGTATTAATGATACCTACATATTGAACACCGGGCTAGGTTTCATGAGGGATACAGAAGTTCTGGCCATCTCTGGTTTTGGATATCCCTTATTTGTTGAGACCTTTGCGTTGTTTGGTTGCCTTTTGTCTGTTTTCAAGATGGGAAAACAGGAACGAGGGAAGTATAGGTTATTACTAGGTGGGGTTGAACAAGTGGAGCAGCAAACTGCAAGGCAGAAAGAAGAGGGACGTACTATAGAGGGATATGATTTCCATTCTCAAGGCGCCTGCATCCTGTGCAGGGAGACAGCCTAACATAAAATGTGCCTAACAACAAATATATTGACTTCTTACTAAAAATCTGCAGTTCATATAACCAAGGGGTTTATAACTTCTCCTTTAAAAGTGATATTCCTGGGACTTCCCTGGTGGTCCAGTGGTGAAGACTCTGCGCTTCCAATGCAGCAGGCGTGGGTTCAATTCCTGGTTGGGGAGCTAAGATCCCACATGCTGCGCAGCCAAAGAAATTTTTTTCAAAAGTTATACTCCTGTATTATTGAATTTAGTGGTTTAGATTTTGTTTTAATGTTAAGAAGATTTCAGTTTATTTACCAGGAACAAACAAAACATAATGTAAAAATAGTTTCCCAGAAACGATTTCCATCATTCTCTTCTTCCCTTTCTCCCGCAGACTGGTGTTTCATCTTTACAAGCTCTCTGTCTTTCCATAGGAAAGCTGTCTGGCTTGGAGGTTGCAATCCCAGGGAATTTTTCATCAGCGGGGAAGTCTCCATCACTACAGAGGGATCAAGGGAGAAGTCAGTCCCTGGTAAGTGAGATGCTCCCCCTAAACACCAACACAGCAGTCGTGTACCTTTTAAGGGGTTCAAGGGCAAGATGGGCTAGGCATTTCTACTAACTCTTCTTAAGGACCATGGACAGTGCCGTAAGCTACGAGGTAAGCGGTGACTGTTGTAATTCTTACTGGTGATCATTTCCTGTCACTGATTCTCGGCTTTCTTTGTATTTCATAGGACTGTTGTCAGTCCAATAGAAAATGAGTCTTATTTTTAAAAAACTGAAATGTTTTACAAAGCCTAGCATTCTCATATAGAGTCCTTTCAATTCTCCCCACTTTCCCAAGAGGCTATGAACGCTTCACACCATGAACTAGGAGAGGGGGTAGAGCCCTTTCTGATGAAATACATCAACAAAGACAGAGTCTTAGCCTGCTTGCTCTCTGGACAGGATCTCGGACTACAAGGTCTTCAATCCTGGTATAAATGAAGGAAGTGAGGACAGTTCAACTGGCACTCTCATAACAAGAGTTGTGAAACACCTTCCAAAGAGACTATAGCAGTAGATGAGGGAAGGGAGTGCTACAGTGTGGTAGTACAGGGGGAATGATCGGCTACAGCAGTGAAAAATGTGGTACCTATTGGTGTGCTCTCGGGGTTCTTGTACATGTAGCATAGATGACCTTTACAGTGGCCCTCTCACCTTCCCACCTGCATTAGGTGTTCTTTTTTTTTTAAATTTATGTTTATTTATTTATTTATTGTTTGAACTTATTTATTCTATGTGTTTATTTTTTTGGCTGCACTGGGTCTTCATTGCTGTGCACGGGCTTTCTCTAGTTGGCGGCTAGCGGGGGCTACTCTTGGTTGCGGTGTGCGGGCGTCTCATCGCGGTGGCGTCTATTGTTGCGGAGCATGCGCTCTAGGCGCGTGGGCTTCGGTAGTTGCGGCTCACGGGCTCTAGAATGCAGGCTCAGTAGTTGTGGCACATGGGCTTAGTTGCTCCACGGCATGTGGGATCTTCGCAGACCAGGGCTCGAACCCGTGTCCCCCGCATTGCATTGGCAGGTGGATTCTTAACCACTGCGCCACCAGGGAAGCCCTATTCTGTATACTTTTAAAATATTTTTTAAAATTTTACTTCTGAATCCACAGAGTTAAAAATCTTTTATTATTAAACCAAATAATATTTCTCTTTTAAAGGAGTCCTTTCTACCAAGTACCTGTATGTAAAGGTAAGACCGTGAACTGTGGGCTCTATGTAGACCGATCCATTTGATGTCAGAAGAGGTATAAAATACACTTTCACAGTTGGATTTCCTCTCCTGTGCTCTGCCACCAACATGAAAACAGCATACCCAGAGTAGCCTGGGTTTCAGTACAAGGCATGTGGAACAGACCCAAACCGTTTTTGCATCCTGATGCCAAACTCCAACTGACTCATAAGCCCATGAGTGAGGAAAGCAAATGTCTGTTGTTACGAAGCACTGAGATTTTCGAGGTTCTTATACAGTATCACGGTGGCAATAGGTAACTGACACATTAAAGGTGTTCTGTGTGATATTGATTAGACTATACATTTGGGGGGCATAATTTTATATCACAATAAAAATGTATAAGATATATAACCATCTCGGGTTTCCCTGATAGCGCAGTGGTTAAGAATCCGCCTGCCAATGCAGGGGACACGGGTGCCAGCCCTGGTCCGGGAAGATCCCCCATGCCGCGGAGCAACTAAGCCCATGTGCCACAACTACTGAGCCTGCGCTCTAGAGCCCGCGAGCCACAACTACTGAGCCCATGCACCGAAGCCCACGCGCCTAGAGCCCGTGCTCCACCACAAGAGAAGCCACCGCAATGAGAAGCCCGTGCACCGCAACGAAGAGTAGCCCCCGCTCGCCGCAACTAGAGAAAGGCTGCACGCAGCGATGAAGACCCAACACAGCCAAAAATAAAATAAATAAAAGTAAAAAAAAAAAAAAGAAAAGAAATATAACCATTTCAACATATAAATGTATTTATTCAAATTAAATTCAGTGCAATTTACATGTGGAACTAAGCAATTTTCTTTATACATTTAGGCATATTCCATTTATACCTACAGACAGATAAACTTTTTGCACAAGTAGGAAAACTTAAAATATATTTTGAATAGATTTGTACAAACTGTTGAATACTTTAAAATTAGTAATTGAAAGTTCCCACCCTCATTTGGAGGTAGAATGGGAACTTAACTTTCCAGTTACTGGTCTGAAAAAGAAAATAACTTGCTATAATTTTGAATGTTATATAGTATAAGCACTATAAAAATATCACTGTCATGATAGCATAGGAACACTCTAAATGTAGACCTTATGGTAGAAATTGCTAGCTGTTCACCAAAACTCATTTCTTCTTCATCCTGGAAAGCACAGCTAAACTATTCCTAGTCAGTGGAAAGTGATGTGGGCCACACCTAGGCCTAGCCCATAAAAGCCTCCCAACATGTGCTCCTCCATGCTTTTCGTCCCTTCCAGTTGACTATGATGATGAATCCAAGGTTCCATGTTTTAAAGAAAGCAGAGTCACAGTCAACCTGGGTCCCTGCTCAACGTTTCTTGAGCAAGAAATAGACTGGTATTGTGTTTGCTATCTGTTCACTGTATCATGCAAAACAATAGTAAAAGAAACAATGCCAAATAGTTATCTACCTCCCTAAAATTGAACCTCTATAGTTTTTATGTTTTCATGAACTACTTGCATTCTTATGACAAGTATTATGAGTTGAAAATACGTCAGCCACAAGTAGCATGAGTTTCACATAGGTTGTTAACTTCACTAGAAATTGAAGTAAAAACATAATAAATTATATTCTCTTCATAGCTATGTAAATAAAAGATGTTTTAATCATGTACAACCTAATGCTTAAAATTAAAATTAGGTTTTCTAACTAGAAAGACCCAATCAAGAAATTTCTTAGTTAATGACACACAAAAGTTGGTAATGTGACCTAAAATTCTCTTACCATCTGTGCCATGAAGAACAGTAATCTGTTGGACTGAAGATGATGAAGCAAACTTGACAGGAACTTTGCCCAACTTCTGTGTACTGAGGTCTGGAATATCATGTCCACGATCTTCAGCATTAACAAAAATCTCAGATGAAAACATGGTTTTTCCTGGACTCTCTGTTGTTATCTGAGTGACTGCATCAGATGATAATTTTCCAGAGAAGGGAGAAAACGGGGTCTTAATCTCCTTTGGTGATCTGAACAAAAAAGAGAAAGCACACAGCAGGTCATATCCTTGGCTTATCAAATACTGTAATTTCTTTCCAAATGTGGCTTCAATATTTTTTGGAGACACATCCAACTCAAATGGTTAAGTTATTTCTGCAGTACCCTGTGCTTTTTTACATACTTATTACAGGGTGATCATGCATGAGTTTACTTTTACTTATTTTAAAATCTACTTTTATTTTGGATTTAGAATGCTATTATATAAGGAAAGGGTACTTTTCAGTTGAAGTGGAAAGATATCCATTAAAAAATAATTACTGGAAGTCCACTATAAATTAGGGGACTATGCTAAACGCATAGAGTGTACAAAAATAAAAAAGAAACAGAGCCTTTCCTCAAAAAGTTTATATGTCAGTGGGGGAACCAGAGGTTTTTAAGGTTGTAATTATGTATATAGATTATAAAGAATCCATATTAAAACATAATGGAGTAAATAAATGAGTGTATAAATAAATAAATAATAGGAGGGAGGGAGAAGACAAATCTTGCCAACAGAAGAATTCCATATGTAGGTAACCTCCCCCCCGCCCCCCCCCGGCATCCATCTCCTCCCCAAGGAGGTGGAGGTGAAGCTTAATCTTCCCCTTAAGTCCAGTCCTGGGCTGGCCTTAATGATTGAATTCCAGAGACAGTATAAAATGGGAGAAAAAGTAACTTTACAGTGGAGAAACCAAGCAAACACCATGTTATGCAAGTGATGATGTTTCACATCACCAGTGATGTCACGGAGACACTACATACTCTCTGTTATGATGTGATGAGACGGTTACTTCGCTTCTGCGGTATTCTTTGTCAAAACCTATAACTCCAGTCGAATCATGAGAAAAACATCAGCCAAACCCAGACTGAGAACAATTCTACAAAATATCAGACAAATATTCCTCAAGACTGTCAAAATCATGAAAAACAAGGAAGGAATGAGGAACTGTCATAGACCAGAGAAGACTAAGGAGACATGACAACTAACTAAGTGGAATGTGATATACTGGATTGGGTCCTAGAACAGAAAAAGGTCATTAACAGGAAAACTGGTGAAATCCAAAAAAAGTCTTAAGTTTAGTTAATAGTAATGTATAAATGTTGGCTTTTTAATTTTGAAAAATATACTATGGTAGTATAAGATGTTAGCAATAGGAAAAACTGGGAGAGAGGTAAAGGGAACTCTGTTTGTATCTTTTCTGCAGATTTGAAATTATTTGAAAATGAAAAAGGTCATTTTTAAAAAATGGAGTAATACTGTATTGTATTATATCACAGAAGAAGAAGACCTTTTAAAAGGTCTTTTAAATCTCTACCCTCTATATACTATTCACTAATTAAAAGGACAATTATGAGAAAAGAAAATAGGCCCATCTCCCTTATGTATACAGAAGCAAAAATCATACACAAAATGTTAGACAATCAAATGTAGAGTGTGTGAGTGAGTGAATGTGTGTGTGTGTGTGTGTGTGTGTGTGTGTGTGTGTGTGAATTCCTACCAAGTTGTTTTACTCCAGAAATGCAAGGTGAGTTAACATTCAAATATCAATAAATGTCATGCACCACATCCATAAAATAAAGGAGAAAATGTATATGATCATATCAGTATAGTCAGATAAAGCATTTGATAAAATTCAATAATTATGTATGATTAAAAACTCATAGCAAAGGGAAACTACAAAAAACTTTAGAGCCACCATCCTATTTATAGTGAAATGTGGAGAACGTCCACTGTAAGATTAGGAACAAAATAAGAATGCCAACTCTTACCTTTTCTATTCAACCTATTAGTAAAAGTATTAAATGGCATTAGCAGTAAGGCAGGAAAAAGAAATCAGAAATATAAGGCTAAGAAAGGAAGAAATCATACTGTCACTTTCCATAGTTGATATAATTAAGGATACAGAAAATCCAAAACCATCTACAGATAACTTATTAGAATATCAGTTAGTTTTTAGAAGAGTTGCCAGATAAGAGACCAAACATTAAAAAATTCCACTAACATTTTTCTGTGTCTGAAAAGTTATAAAATTAAAAACTAAAAAATATGCCATCTACATTATCATCAAAACATCATATACCTAATAATAAGTGTAATAAAAAATGTAAGAACCCTATTAGAATAGAAAACTATTGATATATCATAGAGAGAAATTAAAGGTGATCTAAATAGGATTTCTGCTTTGAGGCAGGATGTATAGGCATACCTCACTTTATTGCACTTCACTTTATTGTACCTTGCAGATAATGCTTTTTTTTTTTTTTTTTTTTTTTTTTTTTTTTTTACAAATTGAAGGTTTGTGGCAACCCTGTGTCAAGCAGCTCTACTGGTGGTGCCATTTTTCCAACAGCATTTGCTCACTTCGTGTCTCTATGTCATGTTTTGGTAAGTCTCACAATATTTCAAACTTTTTCACTATTATACTTGTTACATGATCTGTGATCAGTGATCTTTGATGTTACTATTGCAAAAAGATTACAGCTTGCTGAAGGCTCAGATGATGGGTAGCATTCTTAAAGTCTACTTTCAAATTAAGATATGTACTTTTTTTAGACATAATGCTATTGCACACTTAATAGACTACAGTATAGCATAAACATAACTTGTACATGCACTGGGAAACCAAACAACTCGTGTGACTTGCTTTCTTATGATATTCTCCTTATTGTGGTGTCTGGGACCAAAGCCATATCTCCATAATAATATGCCTGCACTAGGTAGGCACAGGCCATCACTCCTGCTGCAACGAGCAAACAAACTTGAATAAAAGATCATCGAGCTAAGGAAGCAATCAAGAAACAATATCAACTAATATGCTAGAGAGGGACATTTAGAGATTTGGAGCAGGGGTTTGGTGTAGGGAGACATACTCCACTGGAAAAGAGAAATCACCATATCTTTTGATGAACTCATTTGCTGGCATGATGGAGTGAAATCTAGCAGAATGTCAAGCCGATTTCCCCCACAGGACATTTCCTTAGTGTCAGGGTGGTATAGGATGATGGGGGACTGAGCCAAGAAAGCAGAGTGAAATTTCCTGCACAGTCATGGCACTAACAAACCAAATCCCGCTAGATAAAGGGGCCTGTGACAATCATTAGGTCTCCTCTTCAAGACATTTGCCAGTTTTTGAACCTATATAAAGCAGGAAGCTAAATACCTAATGCCTGAGGGAGAGAACTTTCCAAAGTGAGGAATTAGAGACCTACCAGACTCACAGTAAAAACCCAGAAGTGCCATCCCCAAGAAGGGGGCTGAGTCAGAAAAAGTGAAGTCATCTGCAATGTTTCAGTGTTTATGAGACAAATTTTCACTGAGAAAGTGTAACGGCAACAAATACATAGCTGGTCTCTCCTTACATTTGCCATACTCTGAAGCTGTGAGAACTGAGAGCCTAAAGAGCTGAATTCAAACATCTGAAAGACTGAAGTCAATAACTGACTGTATTTATTGAAGAATCAAAGACCTGTCAGGCTCACAGCAAAAATCCAGGGAGGCCACAAATTAGGAAAAATCATAGGTAGGATGAGACAACTAAAGCTCCAACCCAGTTCTGACCTAGTAAAATTCCTGAAATGACTGAAATGATCAGCCACTCTGATTAACAGAGAAAAGGGTAAATCTTCTCTGGTGCAAAGTAATAGCATCTTCAGTCTCTATGAATTTTTTATTCACCACGTCCAGCACACAATCAAAAATTATGAAATTCCTGAAGCAGGAAAAAGTGACTAAAACTTAAGACAAAAAAAAAAACAAAAAAAAAAAACCAAGAAAAATTGATTTAGAGGGAATTCAGATTCTGGAGTTAGCACAGAACTTTAAAATGACTATATTGAGAGTAAAAGATGGGGATTAATAGATTAAAATATGGAGAATCTCAACAGAAAATTGGAATCAATTTTAAAAAATCAAATACAGATAAATGAAAAATAAGAAAACTGATCCCCAGCAGACCTTAGGGAATACTAGAAGAAATTTTTTTGGGCTGAAGTAAAATGGCCCAACATAGAACAGAGCTGGGCTCTCGGTCCCATATTGAACTCGAGTTGGAAGAGGCGAGTCCGGTCTCAAAACGGAGGTAAAACCGCCGCCCGGTCGCCCCCAGCCCGACTCCGGCCGCCGCCGCCGCCGGGGGGAGGAGGGCCATGATCCAAAGGAACCAGAACAGTTGAGAAAACTGTTTATTGGTGGTCTGAGCTTTGAAACTACAGACGATAGCTTAAGAGAACATTTTGAGAAATGGGGCACACTTACAGATTGTGTGGTGATGAGAGACCCCCAGACAAACCGTTCCAGGGGCTTTGGTTTTGTGACTTACTCTTGGGTTGAAGAGGTGGATGCAGCAATGTGTGCTCGACCACACAAGGTTGATGGGCGTGTAGTGGAACCAAAGAGAGCTGTTTCTAGAGAGGATTCTGTAAAGCCTGGTGCCCGTCTAACAGTGAAGAAAATTTTTGTTGGTGGTATTAAAGAAGATACAGAAGAATGTAATTCGAGAGACTACTTTGAAAAGTATGGCAAGATTGAAACCATAGGAGTTATGGAAGACAGGCAGAGTGGAAAAAAGAGAGGATTTGCTTTTGTAACTTTTGATGATCATGATACAGTTGATAAAATTGTTGTTCAGAAATACCACACTATTAATGGGCATAATTGTAAGTGAAAAAGGCCCTTTCTAAACAAGAAATGCAATCTGCTGGATCACAGAGAGGTCGTGGAGGTGGATCTGGCAACTTTATGGGTCGTGGAGGAAACTTTGGAGGTGGTGGAGGTAACTTTGGCCGTGGTGGAAACTTTGGTGGAAGAGGAGGCTATGGTGGTGGAGGTGGTGGCAGCAGAGGTAGTTATGGAGGAGGTGATGGTGGATAAAACGGATTTGGAGGCGACGGTGGTAACGATGGTGGTGGTCCTGGTTACAGTAGTAGAGGAGGCTATGGTGGTGGTGGACCAGGATATGGAAACCAAGATGGTGGATATGGTGGCGGTGGTGGAGGATATGATGCTTACAATGAAGGAGGAAATTTTGGAGGTAACTATGGTGGTGGTGGTGGGAGCTATAATGATTTTGGAAATTATAGTGGACAACAGCAATCAAATTATGGACCCATGAAGGGGGGCAGTTTTGGTGGAAGAAGCTCGGGAAGTCCCTATGGTGGTGGTTATGGATCTGGTGGTGGAAGTGGTGGATATGGTAGCAGAAGGTTCTCAAAACTCAGAAGAAAAGGGCTACAGTTCTTAGCAGGAGAGAGAGCGAGGAGTTGTCAGGAAAGCTGCAGGTTACTTTGAGACAGTCGTCCCAAATGCATTAGAGGAACTGTAAAAACCTGCCGCAGAAGGAACGATGATCCATAGTCAGAAAAGTTACTGCAGCTTAAACAGGAAACCCTTCTTGTTCAGGACTGTCCTAGCCACAGTTTGCAAAAAGTGCAGCTATTGATTCATGCAACGGAGGGTCAATTAGATGTACATTCCTGAGGTCTTTTATCTGTTGTAGCTTTGTCTTTTTCTTTTCATTACATCAGGTATATTGCCCTGTAAATTGTGGTAGTGGTACCAGGAATAAAAAATTAAGGAATTTTAAACTTTTCAATATTTGTGTAGTTCAGTTTTTCTACATTTTAGTACAGAAACTTTAACAAAATGCAGTTTTGAAGGTGTTTCCTTGTGAGTTAACAAGTAAAGAAGATCATTGTTCATTAATATTTTGTATGAATTTTGCTAAAGTTAACTGTAAAGAAACACCTGCTGACTTGCAGTTTAAGGGGATCTATTCTCCCCATTTCCAAACCATGAAATGAATGGGCTCTGACATGTGGAGAGAATAGATATTTGTATGTTTGCAATGTGTGTTTTAGATAATAGAATTGGGTATTTAAATTAGCATATTTGTGAATTTAATAGCTTTAAGATTTACTTCAAATGAAAAATCTCAGAATTCAAAAAAAAAAAAACAAAAGAACAGAGCTGGGAGCGCGATTGGCGCTGCCTGCGGGGGAGGAGCGCCGCCGCCGCCGCGAGCTGGGAGCTCGATTGGCGCTCCCTGCGGGGGAGGAGCGCCGCCGCCGCCGCCGCCGCGAGCTGGGAGCTCGACTGGCGCTCCCTGCGGGGGAGGAGCGCCGCCGTCGCCGCCGCGAGCCGGGAGCTCGATTGTCGCTGCCTGCGGGGGAGGAGCGCCGCCGCCGCGAGCTGGGAGCTCGCTTGGCACTGCCTGCGGGGGAGGAGCGCCGCCGCCGCCGCCGCCGCCGCGAGCTGGATTGGCGCTGCCTGCGGGGGAGGAGCGCCGCCGCGGCCGCCGCCGCGAGCTGGGAGCTCGTTTGGCGCTGCCTGCGGGGGAGGAGCGCCGCCGCCGCCGCCGCCGCGAGCTGGGAGCTCCATTGGCGCTGCCTGCGGGGGAGGAGCGCCGCCGCCGCCGCCGCCGCCGCCGCCGCCGCCGCCGCGAGCTGGGAGCTCGACTGGCGCTCCCTGCGGGGGAGGAGCGCCGCCGCCGCCGCCGCCGCGAGCTGGGAGCTCGATTGGCGCTGCCTGTGGGGGAGGAGCGCCGCCGCCGTCGCCGCCGCGAGCTGGGAGCTCGCTTGGCGCTGCCTGCGGGGGAGGAGCGCCGCCGCCGCGAGCTGGGAGCTCGCTTGGCACTGCCTGCGGGGGAGGAGCGCCGCCGCCGCCGCCGCCGCCGCCGCGAGCTGGATTGGCGCTGCCTGCGGGGGAGGAGCGCCGCCGCCGCCGCCGCCGCGAGCTGGGAGCTCGTTTGGCGCTGCCTGCGGGGGAGGAGCGCCGCCGCCGCCGCCGCGAACTGGGAGCTCGATTGGCGCTGCCCTGCGGGGGAGGAGCGCCGCCGCCGCCGCCGCCGCCGCCGCCGCCGCCGCCGCCGCCACGAGCTGGGAGCTCGATTGGCGCTGCCTGCGGGGGAGGAGCGCCGCCGCCGCGAGCTGGGAGCTCGATTGGCGCTGCCTGCGTGGGAGGAGCGCCGCCGCCGTCGCCGCCGCGAGCTGGGAGCTCGGTTGGCGCTGCCTGCGGGGGAGGAGCGCCGCCGCCGCCGCCGCGAGCTGGGAGCTCGACTGGCGCTCCCTGCGGGGGAGGAGCGCCGCCGTCGCCGCCGCGAGCCGGGAGCTCGATTGTCGCTGCCTGCGGGGGAGGAGCGCCGCCGCCGCGAGCTGGGAGCTCGCTTGGCACTGCCTGCGGGGGAGGAGCGCCGCCGCCGCCGCCGCCGCCGCGAGCTGGATTGGCGCTGCTTGCGGGGGAGGAGCGCCGCCGCCGCCGCCGCCGCGAGCTGGGAGCTCGATTGGCGCTGCCTGCGGGGGAGGAGCGCCGCCGCCGTCGCCGCCGCGAGCTGGGAGCTCGATTGGCGCTGCCTGCGTGGGAGGAGCGCCGCCGCCGTCGCCGCCGCGAGCTGGGAGCTCGATTGGCGCTGCCTGCGTGGGAGGAGCGCCGCCGCCGTCGCCGCCGCGAGCTGGGAGCTCGATTGGCGCTGCCTGCGTGGGAGGAGCGCCGCCGCCGCCGCCGCCCCCGCCGTCGCAGTCGTCGTGAGTGAAGAAGCGCCTCGGTGACGCCTGGTGAGGGCCCTCGCCGACGCCTGGGCTTACCTGCCGCCCGGCCAGCTCCGCTCGTTTCCCGTCCCCCGCGGCCCGGCGCGGGGCAGGCCTGCCAGGGCCATGGAGGACGAGGTGGTCCGCATTGCCAAGAAGATGGACAAGATGGTGCAGAAGAAAAACGCGGTGAGCGCGGCGGGCGGCGCGGGCCGGAGGGAGGCCGGGCGGCGGGCGGGGGCCAGTCGGCCTGAGGGGGCTCCCGGCCCGCGGTGAGCGCGGCGGGTGCTGCGAGACGGCGGCGAGGCCCGCGCTCTGGGGAGGGGTTCCTGGGGAGGGGGGAGCTTCGTGTCCCGCGGCCGCGTCCCGGGCAGGGGTTCTGGGGGGCGTCCTGTCCCGCAGCTGCGTCCCGGGCAGGGGTCTGGGGGGCGTCCTGTCCCGCAGCTGCGTCCCGGGCAGGGGTTCTGGGGGGCGTCCTGTCCCGCGGCCGCGTCCCGGGGAGGGGGTCCTGGGGGGGTCCCGGGGAGGGCGTCCGGTCCCGCGGCCACCGGCGCTGGGATCCGCCCTGGGCGCCCGAGGCCCCTCGTGATTAGCGCAGCCCGGTAAACTCTATGGAGGCATCCTCCTCATTATTTGAAACGTGACGGTGGTAAAGCCTCGCTGGTTTAGCTGAAGAGTGCAGAGAGCCCTCCCTGTTTGAAAGAATTGGTTCTCTTTCCCGGGCTCATTGGCCAGCAGCGAGAAAACAACATCAAACAGAGGTTTGTGATCAGTTTTAGACATGAAACTGTTCAAGCAAAACGTGAATTTCCTGGATCTTATTTTTGAGGAAGGCTGAACATTCCCTTGATTGTCTCAACTCCCCTGCATGTTTGCTTAGCAATTAAAAAAGGTGAACTACGCCAGTGTACTTGGCAAGTTGCTAAACTTTTTGGAAAAAGTGGATCTTGTTAGGCCGCGGAGTGCGGGGAGCTGTGTTTAAGGCATTGCCGCCGACGAGGCTGTGCTGCCGGCTGGATTTGGACACATGTCGTTGCTGGTCCTCTCAGTGGTTTACAGTTGCTACCGGTGGCGTTTTCTGTCACTGATAACGTGTGCACGTGAACGTGGTCTCTTGCGGTTTGTATGAGGTGCTCCAGTTTCTGCATTTCTTTCCACCTGTGTGGGCCACTCTCAGTCCCTTGCTTCCGAGTCGTCTGTATTTTCAGCTAAACTTCTGAAATTCTAAGTCCAACGAATGTGAAGGAGAGAAGGGCTGCTCTGATTTGCACAGCACTTTGGAGTTACAAAGCGTTTGTGCAGAATTCTTTGGGGACTCACGACAGCTGTGTTGCATTCATTTTACAGAATAAGAAACTGAGTCAGACCAAGCGGTTCACCTCCTTAAATGAAGTGTGCGTTGTGGATTAAGCCAGGACCCGAGTTTTCTGCTGGGCAGCATGCAGAAGTAGTGTTAAACACCGAATTCTTAAGACTTCAGACTTGGTGTGCGCCTCTTTTCCTTTAACAGGTGCATTGCCCGGCGTGTAATTTCATACCCTGTTCATCTGTCTTTGCAATTTTGGCTTTTTAAAGGATTTCCTGTTTGTTTTCTGTTGCAGACGTTGCCGGTGCCATTTATTGTTTCTGTTGATACAGGCCTTTCATTCCTCACTGCAAGTGATGAGTTCTGTATATTTGATTGGCTGAACGTTTCTGTTATTCTGTTTAAACTGGCAAGTTTTTTTTCTTTGCCTAGAGAACCCTAGACTCCCCTAGTAGAAGCTGGCTCCTAGGGAAAAAGGCCGTTTCTTGGGTAATTTTTTTCTCGAACTCAGGCTATAAAATGTGTACCTTTTAATCATCTAGTGCACTAGGTGTTTTTGTTTGTTTCCTTTCCTTGAAATAGACGTTTCCTAGAAATGAGGAATTCCTTAGTGAGCAAGTATGGAGAAGACCAGTTTGTATTTATCTGCAGTTCTCAAATTATAAACATATAATGCGTCAGCAGGAGAATGAGGATAAGCTCCACAGATGATCCTCAAGTCTCACTTTTCTTTTCAAATCTTATATTTCTAGTAGTACAGAACTTTACCAATATAAAAACTTGCCCCCCCCGCCCCCCAAAAAAAAGAACACAACTGCAGGAAAGAACAAAGAGCACTTAAAGTGTGTGTGTGTCTAATATATACATGTACATATACCCAGGTACATACACCTTTATATTTATATGTTATTTTGTAAATAAGTGACAATAATAATGTCTTGTGGAGATGTAGAACAGAAGTATACAACGAAAGCACAAACAGCAGGAGGGGCAAATGGAGTTAAACTGTTCAACCTCCATGGGATGGTTCCATGGAGGAGGCAGAGAGGGGGATGGGATCCTCGAAGAGCTGCTGAAGACCTTGCATTTTTTGCAGATCTCTTTAGAATGCTACTTGCATATTGTGCTCTCACTGAATGCACCTGGCTGAGCTATGGCACATTAGCACGGTAAACATTTGTCAGATTTGCCCTAGTCAGAAAATTTTCTATACCTGCCATCCTGCTTGGCACTTAAAAAAAAATTTTTTTTTTTTAAGCTCTCTATGATATAGGGATGATGGGTGAAGAAGGTAGGCTGCAGGGTAATATGTAGTATGTATGATCCCATTTTGATACAGTAAACAGAAAGTATTAAATGCATGCCTGTTTGTATGAGCAGTGAGTTTGCATGGTTATCTCAAGAGGGAGGGAATGGGACGGGTAGAGAAAGAGACTGACCACAGACTATTGTTTTACTTGTTACAAGAGGCATGTGTTGCCTTCATTTCTGATTAAACTTTTTGTGTCCAGATTATTGTAGGTTTACATGCAGTTGTAAGAAATAATAGTGCGATAGCTCCTGTGTGTCCTTTACCCAGTTTTCCCCAATGGTAACATCTTACAGAATCATAGTATACTGTCACAACCTGGGTATTGCCATTGACACAGTCAAGATAGAGAACATTTCCATCCCACAGGATCTCTCCTGATGCCATTTTATAGCCACTGCTGCTCCCCCACTCCCCACCAAATCATAGTGATCTGATAGTGCAGTGGATAAAGTTGCAATTAAAGTTTTTGTGCAGATGATCAAGGGAAAATACCCCCTGGGGAAGATGGCCCATCTCCCACTCCCCCGGCCCTATCTGTCCCTGGCAACCTGTCATTTCAAGAATGTTATGTGGGACTTCCCTGGTGGCGCAGCGGTTAAGAATCTGCCTGCCATTGCAGGGGACATGGGTTTGATCCCTTGTCCGGGAAGATCCCACATGCCGCGGAGCAGCTAAGCCCATGCGCCACAACGACTGAGCCTGCGCTTTAGAGCCCGGGAGCCACAACTACTGAGCCCACGTGCCACAACTACTGAAGCCCGCGTGCCTAGAGCCCGTGCTCTGCAACAAGAGAAGCCACCGCAGCGAGAAGCCCGCACACTGCAACAAAGAGTAGCCCCCGCTCGCCGCAACTAGAGAAAGCCCACACGCAGCAACGAAGACCCAACGCAGCCAAAAATAAAATAAATTAACTAATTAATTAAAAAAAAAGAATGTTATGTGAATAAAATCATATAGTGTGTAACCTTTTTTTTTTTTTAAGTAAAAAAAATTTTTTTTTGGCTGCGCTGCCGGTTGTGCGATCTTAGTTCCCCGACCAAGGATTGAACCCAGCCCAGGTAGTGAAAGTGCTGAGTGCTAAACACTGGACCGCCAGGGAATTCCCAGTATGCAACCTTTTGGATTGGCCTTTTTCAATCAGTGTAATTCCCTGGAGAGTCATCCAAATTGCATGAATCAACAGTGCTCCTCTTTTTTAAAAAAAATATTTATTTATTTATTTATTTGGCTGTGCGGGTCTTTAGTTGCAGCATGCGGGATCTAGTTCCCTGACCAGGGATGGAACCTGGGCCCCCTGCATTGAGAGTGCAGAGTCTTAACCGCTGGAACACCAGAGAGGTCCCAGTGCCGCTTTCTTTTTAATTGCTGAGTAGTATTCCATGGTTTGGCTGTACTTCAGTTTGTTTAATCACTTGCCCATTGAAGAACATCTGAGTTTTTTTCCCATTTCCTGACTATTACTGATAGAGATGCTGTGGACATTTGTGTACCTTTTTTTGTGCGAACATGCGTTCTCTGGGATAAATGCCGTAGGGTATGTGTTGCTTTTTTTGTTTTTTTTCCGGCTACGCTGTGCCACATGTGGGATCTTGGTTCCCCAATCAGGGATCGAGCCCGTGCCCCCTGCATTGGGAGCTTGGAGTCTTAACCACTGGACTGCCAGGGAAATTCCTGTATTGCTCCCCCCGCCCCACTTGATTGATTGATTGGTTGATTGGCTGTATTGGGTCTTAGTTGCGGCACGCGGGACCTTCGTTAAGGCATGTGGGATCTTTATTGTCGTTGCGGCGCACGGGCTCTTCGTTGCAGCATGAGAGCTTCTCTCTAGTTGTGGCGTGCGGGTTTTCTCTCTCTAGTTGTGGCACGTGGGCTCTGTAGTTGTGGCGTGCAGGCTCCAGAGCGCGTGGGCTCTGTAGTTTGCTGCACGTGGGCTACCTCATTGAGGTGTGCGAGCTCAGTAGTTTGGTGCGAGGGCTTAGTTGCCCCGTGGCATGTGGGATCTTAGTTCCCCGACCGGGAATCGAACCCGCGTCCCCTGCATTGCAGGACGGATTCTTTACCACTGAACCACCAGGGAAGTCCCTGTATTGCTTTTTTAAATTCAAAAAAAAAAAAAAGGAAAAGCAATTAGAGGTGAAACAACTAATTATATGATGGCCTTTCAAAGTACATATTCAAACCCTACATTCTTGGTGTACATAAGTTATTTATGTTGATTTGTGGTGTTTAGCTCTAGCAACAAGGCAATAATAATAACGCTGTAGTTTTCCTTGTTTCTTTCAACTGATGATCTGTGTATTTATTACAAATATTAATTAACACTCACAAGCTACCAGGAGGCAAGTAATGGTTAGCGCTGGTGTGGTTAACTCCTTTATAGATAGGGAGGTTGAGGCATGGGTATTGTGGAATTTGCCATGTTGAGGCATGGGTATTGTGGAATTTGCCTAAGGTTATATAGCACTGTGTTCTGACTCAGATTCATTCAGATTTATTCCTTCCCTTTCTGTCTCCTGAATTAACGCTTTGTAATTTTGACCTAGGTGTGAGGACACGAAAAGGGTTTTTTTCTGTATCTGAGGTTTAGTGCTTGTTTTATAGAAGCAATATAGTATAGTGGTTAGAGTAGGCACTTTAGCATCTGAGTTTTGTTTTTTTCTTAAGTCTTTAATGAATTTGTTACAATATTGCTTCTGTTTTATGTTTTGCACATGCCGGAAAGGTAATAGGCCTTGGCCCCTGGGCCTGGGCTTCGTCTCTTGTGCTGTCTCCTGTCCCTGTTGCCCCCGCGCGCTGGCCCGTCCGCGCTGTGCCAGGGGGTATTGGTCGTCTCGCGGCTCAGTTCACAGTAGCTGAAAGGGACTGTGTGTGATGGTCTCATTTCTGCCCATCGTTTTCAAAGGGAGGCTCTGGCCATTGCTCCTCGGGTAAAATGCAGAGGGAGTGCTTTTTAAGATGGGACTGTCAGTGTTGGGGACACTCCTTAATTACCAAAACGGAATCCCCTTCAGTTCCTCCAGCTGTGTTGTTTTGGCACAGAAGATGTGAGTAATAGGAACTGGAGCTAAGTTGGAGTGAAAAAACGCACCGGTCCCGCCGAATTTTCCATCGAAACAGTTGATTTGTGTTGTCTGTAGGAATTCTAAAGGGCGTACCGTTGCTTCCTAACCGGAGTCATTTGAGAGATCTACCTCTGTACGTTCAAATGATTAATTTTGAGACTTTGCTCATGTGTGCAGTAAACCCTTTAATTCCCTAAGACCTTCCTTTCCTCCATCTCCTACCCCATTAAGCCCGCTTCAGTTCATCTCCTGAATTTCTTTGGAATCTGTCAGCTCTCCCTCAACACCCTAATACTGAACTTGCCTGTGTGTTGCGATTAGGTCCTAACTAGTGTCCATATATCTTGTTTCCTTCCAATCCATTCTTCACACAAAAAACCTTCAAGGCAAGTTGGAACATTGCTCATAAACATCGCTCACAAACATTGTTTTGAGAATAGAAAACACAGTGTTTGTTGGCCTTTAAGACTCTGCGTGGTCTAGAATCCTCTCTGCTTCTCTAGCCCCATCTTGTGCCACTTGTGCCCTCACTTTCTATGCTTCAGATACACTGAATTAACCTTAGTTCTCACTCATCTGACAGAAGTCAGTTCAGATATTATTTTTCACTGTGATCCCTAGCATTAAGCAAGTTGATTATCACGTTTTGTATGAGGACTAAAACTAAACTGGGAAGTGGAAGAATTGAGTTTAAACTGTTTCAGTCAACACGCATGTATTAATGATACCTACATATTGAACACCGGGCTAGGTTTCATGAGGGATACAGAAGTTCTGGCCATCTCTGGTTTTGGATATCCCTTATTTGTTGAGACCTTTGCGTTGTTTGGTTGCCTTTTGTCTGTTTTCAAGATGGGAAAACAGGAACGAGGGAAGTATAGGTTATTACTAGGTGGGGTTGAACAAGTGGAGCAGCAAACTGCAAGGCAGAAAGAAGAGGGACGTACTATAGAGGGATATGATTTCCATTCTCAAGGCGCCTGCATCCTGTGCAGGGAGACAGCCTAACATAAAATGTGCCTAACAACAAATATATTGACTTCTTACTAAAAATCTGCAGTTCATATAACCAAGGGGTTTATAACTTCTCCTTTAAAAGTGATATTCCTGGGACTTCCCTGGTGGTCCAGTGGTGAAGACTCTGCGCTTCCAATGCAGCAGGCGTGGGTTCAATTCCTGGTTGGGGAGCTAAGATCCCACATGCTGCGCAGCCAAAGAAATTTTTTTCAAAAGTTATACTCCTGTATTATTGAATTTAGTGGTTTAGATTTTGTTTTAATGTTAAGAAGATTTCAGTTTATTTACCAGGAACAAACAAAACATAATGTAAAAATAGTTTCCCAGAAACGATTTCCATCATTCTCTTCTTCCCTTTCTCCCGCAGACTGGTGTTTCATCTTTACAAGCTCTCTGTCTTTCCATAGGAAAGCTGTCTGGCTTGGAGGTTGCAATCCCAGGGAATTTTTCATCAGCGGGGAAGTCTCCATCACTACAGAGGGATCAAGGGAGAAGTCAGTCCCTGGTAAGTGAGATGCTCCCCCTAAACACCAACACAGCAGTCGTGTACCTTTTAAGGGGTTCAAGGGCAAGATGGGCTAGGCATTTCTACTAACTCTTCTTAAGGACCATGGACAGTGCCGTAAGCTACGAGGTAAGCGGTGACTGTTGTAATTCTTACTGGTGATCATTTCCTGTCACTGATTCTCGGCTTTCTTTGTATTTCATAGGACTGTTGTCAGTCCAATAGAAAATGAGTCTTATTTTTAAAAAACTGAAATGTTTTACAAAGCCTAGCATTCTCATATAGAGTCCTTTCAATTCTCCCCACTTTCCCAAGAGGCTATGAACGCTTCACACCATGAACTAGGAGAGGGGGTAGAGCCCTTTCTGATGAAATACATCAACAAAGACAGAGTCTTAGCCTGCTTGCTCTCTGGACAGGATCTCGGACTACAAGGTCTTCAATCCTGGTATAAATGAAGGAAGTGAGGACAGTTCAACTGGCACTCTCATAACAAGAGTTGTGAAACACCTTCCAAAGAGACTATAGCAGTAGATGAGGGAAGGGAGTGCTACAGTGTGGTAGTACAGGGGGAATGATCGGCTACAGCAGTGAAAAATGTGGTACCTATTGGTGTGCTCTCGGGGTTCTTGTACATGTAGCATAGATGACCTTTACAGTGGCCCTCTCACCTTCCCACCTGCATTAGGTGTTCTTTTTTTTTTAAATTTATGTTTATTTATTTATTTATTGTTTGAACTTATTTATTCTATGTGTTTATTTTTTTGGCTGCACTGGGTCTTCATTGCTGTGCACGGGCTTTCTCTAGTTGGCGGCTAGCGGGGGCTACTCTTGGTTGCGGTGTGCGGGCGTCTCATCGCGGTGGCGTCTATTGTTGCGGAGCATGCGCTCTAGGCGCGTGGGCTTCGGTAGTTGCGGCTCACGGGCTCTAGAATGCAGGCTCAGTAGTTGTGGCACATGGGCTTAGTTGCTCCACGGCATGTGGGATCTTCGCAGACCAGGGCTCGAACCCGTGTCCCCCGCATTGCATTGGCAGGTGGATTCTTAACCACTGCGCCACCAGGGAAGCCCTATTCTGTATACTTTTAAAATATTTTTTAAAATTTTACTTCTGAATCCACAGAGTTAAAAATCTTTTATTATTAAACCAAATAATATTTCTCTTTTAAAGGAGTCCTTTCTACCAAGTACCTGTATGTAAAGGTAAGACCGTGAACTGTGGGCTCTATGTAGACCGATCCATTTGATGTCAGAAGAGGTATAAAATACACTTTCACAGTTGGATTTCCTCTCCTGTGCTCTGCCACCAACATGAAAACAGCATACCCAGAGTAGCCTGGGTTTCAGTACAAGGCATGTGGAACAGACCCAAACCGTTTTTGCATCCTGATGCCAAACTCCAACTGACTCATAAGCCCATGAGTGAGGAAAGCAAATGTCTGTTGTTACGAAGCACTGAGATTTTCGAGGTTCTTATACAGTATCACGGTGGCAATAGGTAACTGACACATTAAAGGTGTTCTGTGTGATATTGATTAGACTATACATTTGGGGGGCATAATTTTATATCACAATAAAAATGTATAAGATATATAACCATCTCGGGTTTCCCTGATAGCGCAGTGGTTAAGAATCCGCCTGCCAATGCAGGGGACACGGGTGCCAGCCCTGGTCCGGGAAGATCCCCCATGCCGCGGAGCAACTAAGCCCATGTGCCACAACTACTGAGCCTGCGCTCTAGAGCCCGCGAGCCACAACTACTGAGCCCATGCACCGAAGCCCACGCGCCTAGAGCCCGTGCTCCACCACAAGAGAAGCCACCGCAATGAGAAGCCCGTGCACCGCAACGAAGAGTAGCCCCCGCTCGCCGCAACTAGAGAAAGGCTGCACGCAGCGATGAAGACCCAACACAGCCAAAAATAAAATAAATAAAAGTAAAAAAAAAAAAAAGAAAAGAAATATAACCATTTCAACATATAAATGTATTTATTCAAATTAAATTCAGTGCAATTTACATGTGGAACTAAGCAATTTTCTTTATACATTTAGGCATATTCCATTTATACCTACAGACAGATAAACTTTTTGCACAAGTAGGAAAACTTAAAATATATTTTGAATAGATTTGTACAAACTGTTGAATACTTTAAAATTAGTAATTGAAAGTTCCCACCCTCATTTGGAGGTAGAATGGGAACTTAACTTTCCAGTTACTGGTCTGAAAAAGAAAATAACTTGCTATAATTTTGAATGTTATATAGTATAAGCACTATAAAAATATCACTGTCATGATAGCATAGGAACACTCTAAATGTAGACCTTATGGTAGAAATTGCTAGCTGTTCACCAAAACTCATTTCTTCTTCATCCTGGAAAGCACAGCTAAACTATTCCTAGTCAGTGGAAAGTGATGTGGGCCACACCTAGGCCTAGCCCATAAAAGCCTCCCAACATGTGCTCCTCCATGCTTTTCGTCCCTTCCAGTTGACTATGATGATGAATCCAAGGTTCCATGTTTTAAAGAAAGCAGAGTCACAGTCAACCTGGGTCCCTGCTCAACGTTTCTTGAGCAAGAAATAGACTGGTATTGTGTTTGCTATCTGTTCACTGTATCATGCAAAACAATAGTAAAAGAAACAATGCCAAATAGTTATCTACCTCCCTAAAATTGAACCTCTATAGTTTTTATGTTTTCATGAACTACTTGCATTCTTATGACAAGTATTATGAGTTGAAAATACGTCAGCCACAAGTAGCATGAGTTTCACATAGGTTGTTAACTTCACTAGAAATTGAAGTAAAAACATAATAAATTATATTCTCTTCATAGCTATGTAAATAAAAGATGTTTTAATCATGTACAACCTAATGCTTAAAATTAAAATTAGGTTTTCTAACTAGAAAGACCCAATCAAGAAATTTCTTAGTTAATGACACACAAAAGTTGGTAATGTGACCTAAAATTCTCTTACCATCTGTGCCATGAAGAACAGTAATCTGTTGGACTGAAGATGATGAAGCAAACTTGACAGGAACTTTGCCCAACTTCTGTGTACTGAGGTCTGGAATATCATGTCCACGATCTTCAGCATTAACAAAAATCTCAGATGAAAACATGGTTTTTCCTGGACTCTCTGTTGTTATCTGAGTGACTGCATCAGATGATAATTTTCCAGAGAAGGGAGAAAACGGGGTCTTAATCTCCTTTGGTGATCTGAACAAAAAAGAGAAAGCACACAGCAGGTCATATCCTTGGCTTATCAAATACTGTAATTTCTTTCCAAATGTGGCTTCAATATTTTTTGGAGACACATCCAACTCAAATGGTTAAGTTATTTCTGCAGTACCCTGTGCTTTTTTACATACTTATTACAGGGTGATCATGCATGAGTTTACTTTTACTTATTTTAAAATCTACTTTTATTTTGGATTTAGAATGCTATTATATAAGGAAAGGGTACTTTTCAGTTGAAGTGGAAAGATATCCATTAAAAAATAATTACTGGAAGTCCACTATAAATTAGGGGACTATGCTAAACGCATAGAGTGTACAAAAATAAAAAAGAAACAGAGCCTTTCCTCAAAAAGTTTATATGTCAGTGGGGGAACCAGAGGTTTTTAAGGTTGTAATTATGTATATAGATTATAAAGAATCCATATTAAAACATAATGGAGTAAATAAATGAGTGTATAAATAAATAAATAATAGGAGGGAGGGAGAAGACAAATCTTGCCAACAGAAGAATTCCATATGTAGGTAACCTCCCCCCCGCCCCCCCCCGGCATCCATCTCCTCCCCAAGGAGGTGGAGGTGAAGCTTAATCTTCCCCTTAAGTCCAGTCCTGGGCTGGCCTTAATGATTGAATTCCAGAGACAGTATAAAATGGGAGAAAAAGTAACTTTACAGTGGAGAAACCAAGCAAACACCATGTTATGCAAGTGATGATGTTTCACATCACCAGTGATGTCACGGAGACACTACATACTCTCTGTTATGATGTGATGAGACGGTTACTTCGCTTCTGCGGTATTCTTTGTCAAAACCTATAACTCCAGTCGAATCATGAGAAAAACATCAGCCAAACCCAGACTGAGAACAATTCTACAAAATATCAGACAAATATTCCTCAAGACTGTCAAAATCATGAAAAACAAGGAAGGAATGAGGAACTGTCATAGACCAGAGAAGACTAAGGAGACATGACAACTAACTAAGTGGAATGTGATATACTGGATTGGGTCCTAGAACAGAAAAAGGTCATTAACAGGAAAACTGGTGAAATCCAAAAAAAGTCTTAAGTTTAGTTAATAGTAATGTATAAATGTTGGCTTTTTAATTTTGAAAAATATACTATGGTAGTATAAGATGTTAGCAATAGGAAAAACTGGGAGAGAGGTAAAGGGAACTCTGTTTGTATCTTTTCTGCAGATTTGAAATTATTTGAAAATGAAAAAGGTCATTTTTAAAAAATGGAGTAATACTGTATTGTATTATATCACAGAAGAAGAAGACCTTTTAAAAGGTCTTTTAAATCTCTACCCTCTATATACTATTCACTAATTAAAAGGACAATTATGAGAAAAGAAAATAGGCCCATCTCCCTTATGTATACAGAAGCAAAAATCATACACAAAATGTTAGACAATCAAATGTAGAGTGTGTGAGTGAGTGAATGTGTGTGTGTGTGTGTGTGTGTGTGTGTGTGTGTGTGTGTGAATTCCTACCAAGTTGTTTTACTCCAGAAATGCAAGGTGAGTTAACATTCAAATATCAATAAATGTCATGCACCACATCCATAAAATAAAGGAGAAAATGTATATGATCATATCAGTATAGTCAGATAAAGCATTTGATAAAATTCAATAATTATGTATGATTAAAAACTCATAGCAAAGGGAAACTACAAAAAACTTTAGAGCCACCATCCTATTTATAGTGAAATGTGGAGAACGTCCACTGTAAGATTAGGAACAAAATAAGAATGCCAACTCTTACCTTTTCTATTCAACCTATTAGTAAAAGTATTAAATGGCATTAGCAGTAAGGCAGGAAAAAGAAATCAGAAATATAAGGCTAAGAAAGGAAGAAATCATACTGTCACTTTCCATAGTTGATATAATTAAGGATACAGAAAATCCAAAACCATCTACAGATAACTTATTAGAATATCAGTTAGTTTTTAGAAGAGTTGCCAGATAAGAGACCAAACATTAAAAAATTCCACTAACATTTTTCTGTGTCTGAAAAGTTATAAAATTAAAAACTAAAAAATATGCCATCTACATTATCATCAAAACATCATATACCTAATAATAAGTGTAATAAAAAATGTAAGAACCCTATTAGAATAGAAAACTATTGATATATCATAGAGAGAAATTAAAGGTGATCTAAATAGGATTTCTGCTTTGAGGCAGGATGTATAGGCATACCTCACTTTATTGCACTTCACTTTATTGTACCTTGCAGATAATGCTTTTTTTTTTTTTTTTTTTTTTTTTTTACAAATTGAAGGTTTGTGGCAACCCTGTGTCAAGCAGCTCTACTGGTGGTGCCATTTTTCCAACAGCATTTGCTCACTTCGTGTCTCTATGTCATGTTTTGGTAAGTCTCACAATATTTCAAACTTTTTCACTATTATACTTGTTACATGATCTGTGATCAGTGATCTTTGATGTTACTATTGCAAAAAGATTACAGCTTGCTGAAGGCTCAGATGATGGGTAGCATTCTTAAAGTCTACTTTCAAATTAAGATATGTACTTTTTTTAGACATAATGCTATTGCACACTTAATAGACTACAGTATAGCATAAACATAACTTGTACATGCACTGGGAAACCAAACAACTCGTGTGACTTGCTTTCTTATGATATTCTCCTTATTGTGGTGTCTGGGACCAAAGCCATATCTCCATAATAATATGCCTGCACTAGGTAGGCACAGGCCATCACTCCTGCTGCAACGAGCAAACAAACTTGAATAAAAGATCATCGAGCTAAGGAAGCAATCAAGAAACAATATCAACTAATATGCTAGAGAGGGACATTTAGAGATTTGGAGCAGGGGTTTGGTGTAGGGAGACATACTCCACTGGAAAAGAGAAATCACCATATCTTTTGATGAACTCATTTGCTGGCATGATGGAGTGAAATCTAGCAGAATGTCAAGCCGATTTCCCCCACAGGATATTTCCTTAGTGTCAGGGTGGTATAGGATGATGGGGGACTGAGCCAAGAAAGCAGAGTGAAATTTCCTGCACAGTCATGGCACTAACAAACCAAATCCCGCTAGATAAAGGGGCCTGTGACAATCATTAGGTCTCCTCTTCAAGACATTTGCCAGTTTTTGAACCTATATAAAGCAGGAAGCTAAATACCTAATGCCTGAGGGAGAGAACTTTCCAAAGTGAGGAATTAGAGACCTACCAGACTCACAGTAAAAACCCAGAAGTGCCATCCCCAAGAAGGGGGCTGAGTCAGAAAAAGTGAAGTCATCTGCAATGTTTCAGTGTTTATGAGACAAATTTTCACTGAGAAAGTGTAACGGCAACAAATACATAGCTGGTCTCTCCTTACATTTGCCATACTCTGAAGCTGTGAGAACTGAGAGCCTAAAGAGCTGAATTCAAACATCTGAAAGACTGAAGTCAATAACTGACTGTATTTATTGAAGAATCAAAGACCTGTCAGGCTCACAGCAAAAATCCAGGGAGGCCACAAATTAGGAAAAATCATAGGTAGGATGAGACAACTAAAGCTCCAACCCAGTTCTGACCTAGTAAAATTCCTGAAATGACTGAAATGATCAGCCACTCTGATTAACAGAGAAAAGGGTAAATCTTCTCTGGTGCAAAGTAATAGCATCTTCAGTCTCTATGAATTTTTTATTCACCACGTCCAGCACACAATCAAAAATTATGAAATTCCTGAAGCAGGAAAAAGTGACTAAAACTTAAGACAAAAAAAAAAAAAAAAAAAAAAAACCAAGAAAAATTGATTTAGAGGGAATTCAGATTCTGGAGTTAGCACAGAACTTTAAAATGACTATATTGAGAGTAAAAGATGGGGATTAATAGATTAAAATATGGAGAATCTCAACAGAAAATTGGAATCAATTTTAAAAAATCAAATACAGATAAATGAAAAATAAGAAAACTGATCCCCAGCAGACCTTAGGGAATACTAGAAGAAATTTTTTTGGGCTGAAGTAAAATGGCCCAACATAGAACAGAGCTGGGCTCTCGGTCCCATATTGAACTCGACTTGGAAGAGGCGAGTCCGGTCTCAAAACGGAGGTAAAACCGCCGCCCGGTCGCCCCCAGCCCGACTCCGGCCGCCGCCGCCGCCGGGGGGAGGAGGGCCATGATCCAAAGGAACCAGAACAGTTGAGAAAACTGTTTATTGGTGGTCTGAGCTTTGAAACTACAGACGATAGCTTAAGAGAACATTTTGAGAAATGGGGCACACTTACAGATTGTGTGGTGATGAGAGACCCCCAGACAAACCGTTCCAGGGGCTTTGGTTTTGTGACTTACTCTTGGGTTGAAGAGGTGGATGCAGCAATGTGTGCTCGACCACACAAGGTTGATGGGCGTGTAGTGGAACCAAAGAGAGCTGTTTCTAGAGAGGATTCTGTAAAGCCTGGTGCCCGTCTAACAGTGAAGAAAATTTTTGTTGGTGGTATTAAAGAAGATACAGAAGAATGTAATTCGAGAGACTACTTTGAAAAGTATGGCAAGATTGAAACCATAGGAGTTATGGAAGACAGGCAGAGTGGAAAAAAGAGAGGATTTGCTTTTGTAACTTTTGATGATCATGATACAGTTGATAAAATTGTTGTTCAGAAATACCACACTATTAATGGGCATAATTGTAAGTGAAAAAGGCCCTTTCTAAACAAGAAATGCAATCTGCTGGATCACAGAGAGGTCGTGGAGGTGGATCTGGCAACTTTATGGGTCGTGGAGGAAACTTTGGAGGTGGTGGAGGTAACTTTGGCCGTGGTGGAAACTTTGGTGGAAGAGGAGGCTATGGTGGTGGAGGTGGTGGCAGCAGAGGTAGTTATGGAGGAGGTGATGGTGGATAAAACGGATTTGGAGGCGACGGTGGTAACGATGGTGGTGGTCCTGGTTACAGTAGTAGAGGAGGCTATGGTGGTGGTGGACCAGGATATGGAAACCAAGATGGTGGATATGGTGGCGGTGGTGGAGGATATGATGCTTACAATGAAGGAGGAAATTTTGGAGGTAACTATGGTGGTGGTGGTGGGAGCTATAATGATTTTGGAAATTATAGTGGACAACAGCAATCAAATTATGGACCCATGAAGGGGGGCAGTTTTGGTGGAAGAAGCTCGGGAAGTCCCTATGGTGGTGGTTATGGATCTGGTGGTGGAAGTGGTGGATATGGTAGCAGAAGGTTCTCAAAACTCAGAAGAAAAGGGCTACAGTTCTTAGCAGGAGAGAGAGCGAGGAGTTGTCAGGAAAGCTGCAGGTTACTTTGAGACAGTCGTCCCAAATGCATTAGAGGAACTGTAAAAACCTGCCGCAGAAGGAACGATGATCCATAGTCAGAAAAGTTACTGCAGCTTAAACAGGAAACCCTTCTTGTTCAGGACTGTCCTAGCCACAGTTTGCAAAAAGTGCAGCTATTGATTCATGCAACGGAGGGTCAATTAGATGTACATTCCTGAGGTCTTTTATCTGTTGTAGCTTTGTCTTTTTCTTTTCATTACATCAGGTATATTGCCCTGTAAATTGTGGTAGTGGTACCAGGAATAAAAAATTAAGGAATTTTAAACTTTTCAATATTTGTGTAGTTCAGTTTTTCTACATTTTAGTACAGAAACTTTAACAAAATGCAGTTTTGAAGGTGTTTCCTTGTGAGTTAACAAGTAAAGAAGATCATTGTTCATTAATATTTTGTATGAATTTTGCTAAAGTTAACTGTAAAGAAACACCTGCTGACTTGCAGTTTAAGGGGATCTATTCTCCCCATTTCCAAACCATGAAATGAATGGGCTCTGACATGTGGAGAGAATAGATATTTGTATGTTTGCAATGTGTGTTTTAGATAATAGAATTGGGTATTTAAATTAGCATATTTGTGAATTTAATAGCTTTAAGATTTACTTCAAATGAAAAATCTCAGAATTCAAAAAAAAAAAAACAAAAGAACAGAGCTGGGAGCGCGATTGGCGCTGCCTGCGGGGGAGGAGCGCCGCCGCCGCCGCGAGCTGGGAGCTCGATTGGCGCTCCCTGCGGGGGAGGAGCGCCGCCGCCGCCGCCGCCGCCGCGAGCTGGGAGCTCGACTGGCGCTCCCTGCGGGGGAGGAGCGCCGCCGTCGCCGCCGCGAGCCGGGAGCTCGATTGTCGCTGCCTGCGGGGGAGGAGCGCCGCCGCCGCGAGCTGGGAGCTCGCTTGGCACTGCCTGCGGGGGAGGAGCGCCGCCGCCGCCGCCGCCGCCGCGAGCTGGATTGGCGCTCCCTGCGGGGGAGGAGCGCCGCCGCGGCCGCCGCCGCGAGCTGGGAGCTCGTTTGGCGCTGCCTGCGGGGGAGGAGCGCCGCCGCCGCCGCCGCCGCGAGCTGGGAGCTCCATTGGCGCTGCCTGCGGGGGAGGAGCGCCGCCGCCGCCGCCGCCGCCGCCGCCGCCGCCGCCGCGAGCTGGGAGCTCGACTGGCGCTCCCTGCGGGGGAGGAGCGCCGCCGCCGCCGCCGCCGCGAGCTGGGAGCTCGATTGGCGCTGCCTGTGGGGGAGGAGCGCCGCCGCCGTCGCCGCCGCGAGCTGGGAGCTCGCTTGGCGCTGCCTGCGGGGGAGGAGCGCCGCCGCCGCGAGCTGGGAGCTCGCTTGGCACTGCCTGCGGGGGAGGAGCGCCGCCGCCGCCGCCGCCGCCGCCGCGAGCTGGATTGGCGCTGCCTGCGGGGGAGGAGCGCCGCCGCCGCCGCCGCCGCGAGCTGGGAGCTCGTTTGGCGCTGCCTGCGGGGGAGGAGCGCCGCCGCCGCCGCCGCGAACTGGGAGCTCGATTGGCGCTGCCCTGCGGGGGAGGAGCGCCGCCGCCGCCGCCGCCGCCGCCGCCGCCGCCGCCGCCGCCGCCGCCGCCACGAGCTGGGAGCTCGATTGGCGCTGCCTGCGGGGGAGGAGCGCCGCCGCCGCGAGCTGGGAGCTCGATTGGCGCTGCCTGCGTGGGAGGAGCGCCGCCGCCGTCGCCGCCGCGAGCTGGGAGCTCGGTTGGCGCTGCCTGCGGGGGAGGAGCGCCGCCGCCGCCGCCGCGAGCTGGGAGCTCGACTGGCGCTCCCTGCGGGGGAGGAGCGCCGCCGTCGCCGCCGCGAGCCGGGAGCTCGATTGTCGCTGCCTGCGGGGGAGGAGCGCCGCCGCCGCGAGCTGGGAGCTCGCTTGGCACTGCCTGCGGGGGAGGAGCGCCGCCGCCGCCGCCGCCGCCGCGAGCTGGATTGGCGCTGCTTGCGGGGGAGGAGCGCCGCCGCCGCCGCCGCCGCGAGCTGGGAGCTCGATTGGCGCTGCCTGCGGGGGAGGAGCGCCGCCGCCGTCGCCGCCGCGAGCTGGGAGCTCGATTGGCGCTGCCTGCGTGGGAGGAGCGCCGCCGCCGTCGCCGCCGCGAGCTGGGAGCTCGATTGGCGCTGCCTGCGTGGGAGGAGCGCCGCCGCCGTCGCCGCCGCGAGCTGGGAGCTCGATTGGCGCTGCCTGCGTGGGAGGAGCGCCGCCGCCGCCGCCGCCCCCGCCGTCGCAGTCGTCGTGAGTGAAGAAGCGCCTCGGTGACGCCTGGTGAGGGCCCTCGCCGACGCCTGGGCTTACCTGCCGCCCGGCCAGCTCCGCTCGTTTCCCGTCCCCCGCGGCCCGGCGCGGGGCAGGCCTGCCAGGGCCATGGAGGACGAGGTGGTCCGCATTGCCAAGAAGATGGACAAGATGGTGCAGAAGAAAAACGCGGTGAGCGCGGCGGGCGGCGCGGGCCGGAGGGAGGCCGGGCGGCGGGCGGGGGCCAGTCGGCCTGAGGGGGCTCCCGGCCCGCGGTGAGCGCGGCGGGTGCTGCGAGACGGCGGCGAGGCCCGCGCTCTGGGGAGGGGTTCCTGGGGAGGGGGGAGCTTCGTGTCCCGCGGCCGCGTCCCGGGCAGGGGTTCTGGGGGGCGTCCTGTCCCGCAGCTGCGTCCCGGGCAGGGGTCTGGGGGGCGTCCTGTCCCGCAGCTGCGTCCCGGGCAGGGGTTCTGGGGGGCGTCCTGTCCCGCGGCCGCGTCCCGGGGAGGGGGTCCTGGGGGGGTCCCGGGGAGGGCGTCCGGTCCCGCGGCCACCGGCGCTGGGATCCGCCCTGGGCGCCCGAGGCCCCTCGTGATTAGCGCAGCCCGGTAAACTCTATGGAGGCATCCTCCTCATTATTTTAAACGTGACGGTGGTAAAGCCTCGCTGGTTTAGCTGAAGAGTGCAGAGAGCCCTCCCTGTTTGAAAGAATTGGTTCTCTTTCCCGGGCTCATTGGCCAGCAGCGAGAAAACAACATCAAACAGAGGTTTGTGATCAGTTTTAGACATGAAACTGTTCAAGCAAAACGTGAATTTCCTGGATCTTATTTTTGAGGAAGGCTGAACATTCCCTTGATTGTCTCAACTCCCCTGCATGTTTGCTTAGCAATTAAAAAAGGTGAACTACGCCAGTGTACTTGGCAAGTTGCTAAACTTTTTGGAAAAAGTGGATCTTGTTAGGCCGCGGAGTGCGGGGAGCTGTGTTTAAGGCATTGCCGCCGACGAGGCTGTGCTGCCGGCTGGATTTGGACACATGTCGTTGCTGGTCCTCTCAGTGGTTTACAGTTGCTACCGGTGGCGTTTTCTGTCACTGATAACGTGTGCACGTGAACGTGGTCTCTTGCGGTTTGTATGAGGTGCTCCAGTTTCTGCATTTCTTTCCACCTGTGTGGGCCACTCTCAGTCCCTTGCTTCCGAGTCGTCTGTATTTTCAGCTAAACTTCTGAAATTCTAAGTCCAACGAATGTGAAGGAGAGAAGGGCTGCTCTGATTTGCACAGCACTTTGGAGTTACAAAGCGTTTGTGCAGAATTCTTTGGGGACTCACGACAGCTGTGTTGCATTCATTTTACAGAATAAGAAACTGAGTCAGACCAAGCGGTTCACCTCCTTAAATGAAGTGTGCGTTGTGGATTAAGCCAGGACCCGAGTTTTCTGCTGGGCAGCATGCAGAAGTAGTGTTAAACACCGAATTCTTAAGACTTCAGACTTGGTGTGCGCCTCTTTTCCTTTAACAGGTGCATTGCCCGGCGTGTAATTTCATACCCTGTTCATCTGTCTTTGCAATTTTGGCTTTTTAAAGGATTTCCTGTTTGTTTTCTGTTGCAGACGTTGCCGGTGCCATTTATTGTTTCTGTTGATACAGGCCTTTCATTCCTCACTGCAAGTGATGAGTTCTGTATATTTGATTGGCTGAACGTTTCTGTTATTCTGTTTAAACTGGCAAGTTTTTTTTCTTTGCCTAGAGAACCCTAGACTCCCCTAGTAGAAGCTGGCTCCTAGGGAAAAAGGCCGTTTCTTGGGTAATTTTTTTCTCGAACTCAGGCTATAAAATGTGTACCTTTTAATCATCTAGTGCACTAGGTGTTTTTGTTTGTTTCCTTTCCTTGAAATAGACGTTTCCTAGAAATGAGGAATTCCTTAGTGAGCAAGTATGGAGAAGACCAGTTTGTATTTATCTGCAGTTCTCAAATTATAAACATATAATGCGTCAGCAGGAGAATGAGGATAAGCTCCACAGATGATCCTCAAGTCTCACTTTTCTTTTCAAATCTTATATTTCTAGTAGTACAGAACTTTACCAATATAAAAACTTGCCCCCCCCGCCCCCCAAAAAAAAGAACACAACTGCAGGAAAGAACAAAGAGCACTTAAAGTGTGTGTGTGTCTAATATATACATGTACATATACCCAGGTACATACACCTTTATATTTATATGTTATTTTGTAAATAAGTGACAATAATAATGTCTTGTGGAGATGTAGAACAGAAGTATACAACGAAAGCACAAACAGCAGGAGGGGCAAATGGAGTTAAACTGTTCAACCTCCATGGGATGGTTCCATGGAGGAGGCAGAGAGGGGGATGGGATCCTCGAAGAGCTGCTGAAGACCTTGCATTTTTTGCAGATCTCTTTAGAATGCTACTTGCATATTGTGCTCTCACTGAATGCACCTGGCTGAGCTATGGCACATTAGCACGGTAAACATTTGTCAGATTTGCCCTAGTCAGAAAATTTTCTATACCTGCCATCCTGCTTGGCACTTAAAAAAAAATTTTTTTTTTTTAAGCTCTCTATGATATAGGGATGATGGGTGAAGAAGGTAGGCTGCAGGGTAATATGTAGTATGTATGATCCCATTTTGATACAGTAAACAGAAAGTATTAAATGCATGCCTGTTTGTATGAGCAGTGAGTTTGCATGGTTATCTCAAGAGGGAGGGAATGGGACGGGTAGAGAAAGAGACTGACCACAGACTATTGTTTTACTTGTTACAAGAGGCATGTGTTGCCTTCATTTCTGATTAAACTTTTTGTGTCCAGATTATTGTAGGTTTACATGCAGTTGTAAGAAATAATAGTGCGATAGCTCCTGTGTGTCCTTTACCCAGTTTTCCCCAATGGTAACATCTTACAGAATCATAGTATACTGTCACAACCTGGGTATTGCCATTGACACAGTCAAGATAGAGAACATTTCCATCCCACAGGATCTCTCCTGATGCCATTTTATAGCCACTGCTGCTCCCCCACTCCCCACCAAATCATAGTGATCTGATAGTGCAGTGGATAAAGTTGCAATTAAAGTTTTTGTGCAGATGATCAAGGGAAAATACCCCCTGGGGAAGATGGCCCATCTCCCACTCCCCCGGCCCTATCTGTCCCTGGCAACCTGTCATTTCAAGAATGTTATGTGGGACTTCCCTGGTGGCGCAGCGGTTAAGAATCTGCCTGCCATTGCAGGGGACATGGGTTTGATCCCTTGTCCGGGAAGATCCCACATGCCGCGGAGCAGCTAAGCCCATGCGCCACAACGACTGAGCCTGCGCTTTAGAGCCCGGGAGCCACAACTACTGAGCCCACGTGCCACAACTACTGAAGCCCGCGTGCCTAGAGCCCGTGCTCTGCAACAAGAGAAGCCACCGCAGCGAGAAGCCCGCACACTGCAACAAAGAGTAGCCCCCGCTCGCCGCAACTAGAGAAAGCCCACACGCAGCAACGAAGACCCAACGCAGCCAAAAATAAAATAAATTAACTAATTAATTAAAAAAAAAGAATGTTATGTGAATAAAATCATATAGTGTGTAACCTTTTTTTTTTTTTAAGTAAAAAAAATTTTTTTTTGGCTGCGCTGCCGGTTGTGCGATCTTAGTTCCCCGACCAAGGATTGAACCCAGCCCAGGTAGTGAAAGTGCTGAGTGCTAAACACTGGACCGCCAGGGAATTCCCAGTATGCAACCTTTTGGATTGGCCTTTTTCAATCAGTGTAATTCCCTGGAGAGTCATCCAAATTGCATGAATCAACAGTGCTCCTCTTTTTTAAAAAAAATATTTATTTATTTATTTATTTGGCTGTGCGGGTCTTTAGTTGCAGCATGCGGGATCTAGTTCTCTGACCAGGGATGGAACCTGGGCCCCCTGCATTGAGAGTGCAGAGTCTTAACCGCTGGAACACCAGAGAGGTCCCAGTGCCGCTTTCTTTTTAATTGCTGAGTAGTATTCCATGGTTTGGCTGTACTTCAGTTTGTTTAATCACTTGCCCATTGAAGAACATCTGAGTTTTTTTCCCATTTCCTGACTATTACTGATAGAGATGCTGTGGACATTTGTGTACCTTTTTTTGTGCGAACATGCGTTCTCTGGGATAAATGCCGTAGGGTATGTGTTGCTTTTTTTGTTTTTTTTCCGGCTACGCTGTGCCACATGTGGGATCTTGGTTCCCCAATCAGGGATCGAGCCCGTGCCCCCTGCATTGGGAGCTTGGAGTCTTAACCACTGGACTGCCAGGGAAATTCCTGTATTGCTCCCCCCGCCCCACTTGATTGATTGATTGGTTGATTGGCTGTATTGGGTCTTAGTTGCGGCACGCGGGACCTTCGTTAAGGCATGTGGGATCTTTATTGTCGTTGCGGCGCACGGGCTCTTCGTTGCAGCATGAGAGCTTCTCTCTAGTTGTGGCGTGCGGGTTTTCTCTCTCTAGTTGTGGCACGTGGGCTCTGTAGTTGTGGCGTGCAGGCTCCAGAGCGCGTGGGCTCTGTAGTTTGCTGCACGTGGGCTACCTCATTGAGGTGTGCGAGCTCAGTAGTTTGGTGCGAGGGCTTAGTTGCCCCGCGGCATGTGGGATCTTAGTTCCCCGACCGGGAATCGAACCCGCGTCCCCTGCATTGCAGGACGGATTCTTTACCACTGAACCACCAGGGAAGTCCCTGTATTGCTTTTTTAAATTCAAAAAAAAAAAAAAGGAAAAGCAATTAGAGGTGAAACAACTAATTATATGATGGCCTTTCAAAGTACATATTCAAACCCTACATTCTTGGTGTACATAAGTTATTTATGTTGATTTGTGGTGTTTAGCTCTAGCAACAAGGCAATAATAATAACGCTGTAGTTTTCCTTGTTTCTTTCAACTGATGATCTGTGTATTTATTACAAATATTAATTAACACTCACAAGCTACCAGGAGGCAAGTAATGGTTAGCGCTGGTGTGGTTAACTCCTTTATAGATAGGGAGGTTGAGGCATGGGTATTGTGGAATTTGCCATGTTGAGGCATGGGTATTGTGGAATTTGCCTAAGGTTATATAGCACTGTGTTCTGACTCAGATTCATTCAGATTTATTCCTTCCCTTTCTGTCTCCTGAATTAACGCTTTGTAATTTTGACCTAGGTGTGAGGACACGAAAAGGGTTTTTTTCTGTATCTGAGGTTTAGTGCTTGTTTTATAGAAGCAATATAGTATAGTGGTTAGAGTAGGCACTTTAGCATCTGAGTTTTGTTTTTTTCTTAAGTCTTTAATGAATTTGTTACAATATTGCTTCTGTTTTATGTTTTGCACATGCCGGAAAGGTAATAGGCCTTGGCCCCTGGGCCTGGGCTTCGTCTCTTGTGCTGTCTCCTGTCCCTGTTGCCCCCGCGCGCTGGCCCGTCCGCGCTGTGCCAGGGGGTATTGGTCGTCTCGCGGCTCAGTTCACAGTAGCTGAAAGGGACTGTGTGTGATGGTCTCATTTCTGCCCATCGTTTTCAAAGGGAGGCTCTGGCCATTGCTCCTCGGGTAAAATGCAGAGGGAGTGCTTTTTAAGATGGGACTGTCAGTGTTGGGGACACTCCTTAATTACCAAAACGGAATCCCCTTCAGTTCCTCCAGCTGTGTTGTTTTGGCACAGAAGATGTGAGTAATAGGAACTGGAGCTAAGTTGGAGTGAAAAAACGCACCGGTCCCGCCGAATTTTCCATCGAAACAGTTGATTTGTGTTGTCTCTAGGAATTCTAAAGGGCGTACCGTTGCTTCCTAACCGGAGTCATTTGAGAGATCTACCTCTGTACGTTCAAATGATTAATTTTGAGACTTTGCTCATGTGTGCAGTAAACCCTTTAATTCCCTAAGACCTTCCTTTCCTCCATCTCCTACCCCATTAAGCCCGCTTCAGTTCATCTCCTGAATTTCTTTGGAATCTGTCAGCTCTCCCTCAACACCCTAATACTGAACTTGCCTGTGTGTTGCGATTAGGTCCTAACTAGTGTCCATATATCTTGTTTCCTTCCAATCCATTCTTCACACAAAAAACCTTCAAGGCAAGTTGGAACATTGCTCATAAACATCGCTCACAAACATTGTTTTGAGAATAGAAAACACAGTGTTTGTTGGCCTTTAAGACTCTGCGTGGTCTAGAATCCTCTCTGCTTCTCTAGCCCCATCTTGTGCCACTTGTGCCCTCACTTTCTATGCTTCAGATACACTGAATTAACCTTAGTTCTCACTCATCTGACAGAAGTCAGTTCAGATATTATTTTTCACTGTGATCCCTAGCATTAAGCAAGTTGATTATCACGTTTTGTATGAGGACTAAAACTAAACTGGGAAGTGGAAGAATTGAGTTTAAACTGTTTCAGTCAACACGCATGTATTAATGATACCTACATATTGAACACCGGGCTAGGTTTCATGAGGGATACAGAAGTTCTGGCCATCTCTGGTTTTGGATATCCCTTATTTGTTGAGACCTTTGCGTTGTTTGGTTGCCTTTTGTCTGTTTTCAAGATGGGAAAACAGGAACGAGGGAAGTATAGGTTATTACTAGGTGGGGTTGAACAAGTGGAGCAGCAAACTGCAAGGCAGAAAGAAGAGGGACGTACTATAGAGGGATATGATTTCCATTCTCAAGGCGCCTGCATCCTGTGCAGGGAGACAGCCTAACATAAAATGTGCCTAACAAAAAATATATTGACTTCTTACTAAAAATCTGCAGTTCATATAACCAAGGGGTTTATAACTTCTCCTTTAAAAGTGATATTCCTGGGACTTCCCTGGTGGTCCAGTGGTGAAGACTCTGCGCTTCCAATGCAGCAGGCGTGGGTTCAATTCCTGGTTGGGGAGCTAAGATCCCACATGCTGCGCAGCCAAAGAAATTTTTTTCAAAAGTTATACTCCTGTATTATTGAATTTAGTGGTTTAGATTTTGTTTTAATGTTAAGAAGATTTCAGTTTATTTACCAGGAACAAACAAAACATAATGTAAAAATAGTTTCCCAGAAACGATTTCCATCATTCTCTTCTTCCCTTTCTCCCGCAGACTGGTGTTTCATCTTTACAAGCTCTCTGTCTTTCCATAGGAAAGCTGTCTGGCTTGGAGGTTGCAATCCCAGGGAATTTTTCATCAGCGGGGAAGTCTCCATCACTACAGAGGGATCAAGGGAGAAGTCAGTCCCTGGTAAGTGAGATGCTCCCCCTAAACACCAACACAGCAGTCGTGTACCTTTTAAGGGGTTCAAGGGCAAGATGGGCTAGGCATTTCTACTAACTCTTCTTAAGGACCATGGACAGTGCCGTAAGCTACGAGGTAAGCGGTGACTGTTGTAATTCTTACTGGTGATCATTTCCTGTCACTGATTCTCGGCTTTCTTTGTATTTCATAGGACTGTTGTCAGTCCAATAGAAAATGAGTCTTATTTTTAAAAAACTGAAATGTTTTACAAAGCCTAGCATTCTCATATAGAGTCCTTTCAATTCTCCCCACTTTCCCAAGAGGCTATGAACGCTTCACACCATGAACTAGGAGAGGGGGTAGAGCCCTTTCTGATGAAATACATCAACAAAGACAGAGTCTTAGCCTGCTTGCTCTCTGGACAGGATCTCGGACTACAAGGTCTTCAATCCTGGTATAAATGAAGGAAGTGAGGACAGTTCAACTGGCACTCTCATAACAAGAGTTGTGAAACACCTTCCAAAGAGACTATAGCAGTAGATGAGGGAAGGGAGTGCTACAGTGTGGTAGTACAGGGGGAATGATCGGCTACAGCAGTGAAAAATGTGGTACCTATTGGTGTGCTCTCGGGGTTCTTGTACATGTAGCATAGATGACCTTTACAGTGGCCCTCTCACCTTCCCACCTGCATTAGGTGTTCTTTTTTTTTTAAATTTATGTTTATTTATTTATTTATTGTTTGAACTTATTTATTCTATGTGTTTATTTTTTTGGCTGCACTGGGTCTTCATTGCTGTGCACGGGCTTTCTCTAGTTGGCGGCTAGCGGGGGCTACTCTTGGTTGCGGTGTGCGGGCGTCTCATCGCGGTGGCGTCTATTGTTGCGGAGCATGCGCTCTAGGCGCGTGGGCTTCGGTAGTTGCGGCTCACGGGCTCTAGAATGCAGGCTCAGTAGTTGTGGCACATGGGCTTAGTTGCTCCACGGCATGTGGGATCTTCGCAGACCAGGGCTCGAACCCGTGTCCCCCGCATTGCATTGGCAGGTGGATTCTTAACCACTGCGCCACCAGGGAAGCCCTATTCTGTATACTTTTAAAATATTTTTTAAAATTTTACTTCTGAATCCACAGAGTTAAAAATCTTTTATTATTAAACCAAATAATATTTCTCTTTTAAAGGAGTCCTTTCTACCAAGTACCTGTATGTAAAGGTAAGACCGTGAACTGTGGGCTCTATGTAGACCGATCCATTTGATGTCAGAAGAGGTATAAAATACACTTTCACAGTTGGATTTCCTCTCCTGTGCTCTGCCACCAACATGAAAACAGCATACCCAGAGTAGCCTGGGTTTCAGTACAAGGCATGTGGAACAGACCCAAACCGTTTTTGCATCCTGATGCCAAACTCCAACTGACTCATAAGCCCATGAGTGAGGAAAGCAAATGTCTGTTGTTACGAAGCACTGAGATTTTCGAGGTTCTTATACAGTATCACGGTGGCAATAGGTAACTGACACATTAAAGGTGTTCTGTGTGATATTGATTAGACTATACATTTGGGGGGCATAATTTTATATCACAATAAAAATGTATAAGATATATAACCATCTCGGGTTTCCCTGATAGCGCAGTGGTTAAGAATCCGCCTGCCAATGCAGGGGACACGGGTGCCAGCCCTGGTCCGGGAAGATCCCCCATGCCGCGGAGCAACTAAGCCCATGTGCCACAACTACTGAGCCTGCGCTCTAGAGCCCGCGAGCCACAACTACTGAGCCCATGCACCGAAGCCCACGCGCCTAGAGCCCGTGCTCCACCACAAGAGAAGCCACCGCAATGAGAAGCCCGTGCACCGCAACGAAGAGTAGCCCCCGCTCGCCGCAACTAGAGAAAGGCTGCACGCAGCGATGAAGACCCAACACAGCCAAAAATAAAATAAATAAAAGTAAAAAAAAAAAAAAGAAAAGAAATATAACCATTTCAACATATAAATGTATTTATTCAAATTAAATTCAGTGCAATTTACATGTGGAACTAAGCAATTTTCTTTATACATTTAGGCATATTCCATTTATACCTACAGACAGATAAACTTTTTGCACAAGTAGGAAAACTTAAAATATATTTTGAATAGATTTGTACAAACTGTTGAATACTTTAAAATTAGTAATTGAAAGTTCCCACCCTCATTTGGAGGTAGAATGGGAACTTAACTTTCCAGTTACTGGTCTGAAAAAGAAAATAACTTGCTATAATTTTGAATGTTATATAGTATAAGCACTATAAAAATATCACTGTCATGATAGCATAGGAACACTCTAAATGTAGACCTTATGGTAGAAATTGCTAGCTGTTCACCAAAACTCATTTCTTCTTCATCCTGGAAAGCACAGCTAAACTATTCCTAGTCAGTGGAAAGTGATGTGGGCCACACCTAGGCCTAGCCCATAAAAGCCTCCCAACATGTGCTCCTCCATGCTTTTCGTCCCTTCCAGTTGACTATGATGATGAATCCAAGGTTCCATGTTTTAAAGAAAGCAGAGTCACAGTCAACCTGGGTCCCTGCTCAACGTTTCTTGAGCAAGAAATAGACTGGTATTGTGTTTGCTATCTGTTCACTGTATCATGCAAAACAATAGTAAAAGAAACAATGCCAAATAGTTATCTACCTCCCTAAAATTGAACCTCTATAGTTTTTATGTTTTCATGAACTACTTGCATTCTTATGACAAGTATTATGAGTTGAAAATACGTCAGCCACAAGTAGCATGAGTTTCACATAGGTTGTTAACTTCACTAGAAATTGAAGTAAAAACATAATAAATTATATTCTCTTCATAGCTATGTAAATAAAAGATGTTTTAATCATGTACAACCTAATGCTTAAAATTAAAATTAGGTTTTCTAACTAGAAAGACCCAATCAAGAAATTTCTTAGTTAATGACACACAAAAGTTGGTAATGTGACCTAAAATTCTCTTACCATCTGTGCCATGAAGAACAGTAATCTGTTGGACTGAAGATGATGAAGCAAACTTGACAGGAACTTTGCCCAACTTCTGTGTACTGAGGTCTGGAATATCATGTCCACGATCTTCAGCATTAACAAAAATCTCAGATGAAAACATGGTTTTTCCTGGACTCTCTGTTGTTATCTGAGTGACTGCATCAGATGATAATTTTCCAGAGAAGGGAGAAAACGGGGTCTTAATCTCCTTTGGTGATCTGAACAAAAAAGAGAAAGCACACAGCAGGTCATATCCTTGGCTTATCAAATACTGTAATTTCTTTCCAAATGTGGCTTCAATATTTTTTGGAGACACATCCAACTCAAATGGTTAAGTTATTTCTGCAGTACCCTGTGCTTTTTTACATACTTATTACAGGGTGATCATGCATGAGTTTACTTTTACTTATTTTAAAATCTACTTTTATTTTGGATTTAGAATGCTATTATATAAGGAAAGGGTACTTTTCAGTTGAAGTGGAAAGATATCCATTAAAAAATAATTACTGGAAGTCCACTATAAATTAGGGGACTATGCTAAACGCATAGAGTGTACAAAAATAAAAAAGAAACAGAGCCTTTCCTCAAAAAGTTTATATGTCAGTGGGGGAACCAGAGGTTTTTAAGGTTGTAATTATGTATATAGATTATAAAGAATCCATATTAAAACATAATGGAGTAAATAAATGAGTGTATAAATAAATAAATAATAGGAGGGAGGGAGAAGACAAATCTTGCCAACAGAAGAATTCCATATGTAGGTAACCTCCCCCCCGCCCCCCCCCGGCATCCATCTCCTCCCCAAGGAGGTGGAGGTGAAGCTTAATCTTCCCCTTAAGTCCAGTCCTGGGCTGGCCTTAATGATTGAATTCCAGAGACAGTATAAAATGGGAGAAAAAGTAACTTTACAGTGGAGAAACCAAGCAAACACCATGTTATGCAAGTGATGATGTTTCACATCACCAGTGATGTCACGGAGACACTACATACTCTCTGTTATGATGTGATGAGACGGTTACTTCGCTTCTGCGGTATTCTTTGTCAAAACCTATAACTCCAGTCGAATCATGAGAAAAACATCAGCCAAACCCAGACTGAGAACAATTCTACAAAATATCAGACAAATATTCCTCAAGACTGTCAAAATCATGAAAAACAAGGAAGGAATGAGGAACTGTCATAGACCAGAGAAGACTAAGGAGACATGACAACTAACTAAGTGGAATGTGATATACTGGATTGGGTCCTAGAACAGAAAAAGGTCATTAACAGGAAAACTGGTGAAATCCAAAAAAAGTCTTAAGTTTAGTTAATAGTAATGTATAAATGTTGGCTTTTTAATTTTGAAAAATATACTATGGTAGTATAAGATGTTAGCAATAGGAAAAACTGGGAGAGAGGTAAAGGGAACTCTGTTTGTATCTTTTCTGCAGATTTGAAATTATTTGAAAATGAAAAAGGTCATTTTTAAAAAATGGAGTAATACTGTATTGTATTATATCACAGAAGAAGAAGACCTTTTAAAAGGTCTTTTAAATCTCTACCCTCTATATACTATTCACTAATTAAAAGGACAATTATGAGAAAAGAAAATAGGCCCATCTCCCTTATGTATACAGAAGCAAAAATCATACACAAAATGTTAGACAATCAAATGTAGAGTGTGTGAGTGAGTGAATGTGTGTGTGTGTGTGTGTGTGTGTGTGTGTGTGTGTGAATTCCTACCAAGTTGTTTTACTCCAGAAATGCAAGGTGAGTTAACATTCAAATATCAATAAATGTCATGCACCACATCCATAAAATAAAGGAGAAAATGTATATGATCATATCAGTATAGTCAGATAAAGCATTTGATAAAATTCAATAATTATGTATGATTAAAAACTCATAGCAAAGGGAAACTACAAAAAACTTTAGAGCCACCATCCTATTTATAGTGAAATGTGGAGAACGTCCACTGTAAGATTAGGAACAAAATAAGAATGCCAACTCTTACCTTTTCTATTCAACCTATTAGTAAAAGTATTAAATGGCATTAGCAGTAAGGCAGGAAAAAGAAATCAGAAATATAAGGCTAAGAAAGGAAGAAATCATACTGTCACTTTCCATAGTTGATATAATTAAGGATACAGAAAATCCAAAACCATCTACAGATAACTTATTAGAATATCAGTTAGTTTTTAGAAGAGTTGCCAGATAAGAGACCAAACATTAAAAAATTCCACTAACATTTTTCTGTGTCTGAAAAGTTATAAAATTAAAAACTAAAAAATATGCCATCTACATTATCATCAAAACATCATATACCTAATAATAAGTGTAATAAAAAATGTAAGAACCCTATTAGAATAGAAAACTATTGATATATCATAGAGAGAAATTAAAGGTGATCTAAATAGGATTTCTGCTTTGAGGCAGGATGTATAGGCATACCTCACTTTATTGCACTTCACTTTATTGTACCTTGCAGATAATGCTTTTTTTTTTTTTTTTTTTTTTTTTTTTTTTACAAATTGAAGGTTTGTGGCAACCCTGTGTCAAGCAGCTCTACTGGTGGTGCCATTTTTCCAACAGCATTTGCTCACTTCGTGTCTCTATGTCATGTTTTGGTAAGTCTCACAATATTTCAAACTTTTTCACTATTATACTTGTTACATGATCTGTGATCAGTGATCTTTGATGTTACTATTGCAAAAAGATTACAGCTTGCTGAAGGCTCAGATGATGGGTAGCATTCTTAAAGTCTACTTTCAAATTAAGATATGTACTTTTTTTAGACATAATGCTATTGCACACTTAATAGACTACAGTATAGCATAAACATAACTTTTACATGCACTGGGAAACCAAACAACTCGTGTGACTTGCTTTCTTATGATATTCTCCTTATTGTGGTGTCTGGGACCAAAGCCATATCTCCATAATAATATGCCTGCACTAGGTAGGCACAGGCCATCACTCCTGCTGCAACGAGCAAACAAACTTGAATAAAAGATCATCGAGCTAAGGAAGCAATCAAGAAACAATATCAACTAATATGCTAGAGAGGGACATTTAGAGATTTGGAGCAGGGGTTTGGTGTAGGGAGACATACTCCACTGGAAAAGAGAAATCACCATATCTTTTGATGAACTCATTTGCTGGCATGATGGAGTGAAATCTAGCAGAATGTCAAGCCGATTTCCCCCACAGGACATTTCCTTAGTGTCAGGGTGGTATAGGATGATGGGGGACTGAGCCAAGAAAGCAGAGTGAAATTTCCTGCACAGTCATGGCACTAACAAACCAAATCCCGCTAGATAAAGGGGCCTGTGACAATCATTAGGTCTCCTCTTCAAGACATTTGCCAGTTTTTGAACCTATATAAAGCAGGAAGCTAAATACCTAATGCCTGAGGGAGAGAACTTTCCAAAGTGAGGAATTAGAGACCTACCAGACTCACAGTAAAAACCCAGAAGTGCCATCCCCAAGAAGGGGGCTGAGTCAGAAAAAGTGAAGTCATCTGCAATGTTTCAGTGTTTATGAGACAAATTTTCACTGAGAAAGTGTAACGGCAACAAATACATAGCTGGTCTCTCCTTACATTTGCCATACTCTGAAGCTGTGAGAACTGAGAGCCTAAAGAGCTGAATTCAAACATCTGAAAGACTGAAGTCAATAACTGACTGTATTTATTGAAGAATCAAAGACCTGTCAGGCTCACAGCAAAAATCCAGGGAGGCCACAAATTAGGAAAAATCATAGGTAGGATGAGACAACTAAAGCTCCAACCCAGTTCTGACCTAGTAAAATTCCTGAAATGACTGAAATGATCAGCCACTCTGATTAACAGAGAAAAGGGTAAATCTTCTCTGGTGCAAAGTAATAGCATCTTCAGTCTCTATGAATTTTTTATTCACCACGTCCAGCACACAATCAAAAATTATGAAATTCCTGAAGCAGGAAAAAGTGACTAAAACTTAAGACAAAAAAAAAAAAAAAAAAAAAAAACCAAGAAAAATTGATTTAGAGGGAATTCAGATTCTGGAGTTAGCACAGAACTTTAAAATGACTATATTGAGAGTAAAAGATGGGGATTAATAGATTAAAATATGGAGAATCTCAACAGAAAATTGGAATCAATTTTAAAAAATCAAATACAGATAAATGAAAAATAAGAAAACTGATCCCCAGCAGACCTTAGGGAATACTAGAAGAAATTTTTTTGGGCTGAAGTAAAATGGCCCAACATAGAACAGAGCTGGGCTCTCGGTCCCATATTGAACTCGAGTTGGAAGAGGCGAGTCCGGTCTCAAAACGGAGGTAAAACCGCCGCCCGGTCGCCCCCAGCCCGACTCCGGCCGCCGCCGCCGCCGGGGGGAGGAGGGCCATGATCCAAAGGAACCAGAACAGTTGAGAAAACTGTTTATTGGTGGTCTGAGCTTTGAAACTACAGACGATAGCTTAAGAGAACATTTTGAGAAATGGGGCACACTTACAGATTGTGTGGTGATGAGAGACCCCCAGACAAACCGTTCCAGGGGCTTTGGTTTTGTGACTTACTCTTGGGTTGAAGAGGTGGATGCAGCAATGTGTGCTCGACCACACAAGGTTGATGGGCGTGTAGTGGAACCAAAGAGAGCTGTTTCTAGAGAGGATTCTGTAAAGCCTGGTGCCCGTCTACAGTGAAGAAAATTTTTGTTGGTGGTATTAAAGAAGATACAGAAGAATGTAATTCGAGAGACTACTTTGAAAAGTATGGCAAGATTGAAACCATAGGAGTTATGGAAGACAGGCAGAGTGGAAAAAAGAGAGGATTTGCTTTTGTAACTTTTGATGATCATGATACAGTTGATAAAATTGTTGTTCAGAAATACCACACTATTAATGGGCATAATTGTAAGTGAAAAAGGCCCTTTCTAAACAAGAAATGCAATCTGCTGGATCACAGAGAGGTCGTGGAGGTGGATCTGGCAACTTTATGGGTCGTGGAGGAAACTTTGGAGGTGGTGGAGGTAACTTTGGCCGTGGTGGAAACTTTGGTGGAAGAGGAGGCTATGGTGGTGGAGGTGGTGGCAGCAGAGGTAGTTATGGAGGAGGTGATGGTGGATAAAACGGATTTGGAGGCGACGGTGGTAACGATGGTGGTGGTCCTGGTTACAGTAGTAGAGGAGGCTATGGTGGTGGTGGACCAGGATATGGAAACCAAGATGGTGGATATGGTGGCGGTGGTGGAGGATATGATGCTTACAATGAAGGAGGAAATTTTGGAGGTAACTATGGTGGTGGTGGTGGGAGCTATAATGATTTTGGAAATTATAGTGGACAACAGCAATCAAATTATGGACCCATGAAGGGGGGCAGTTTTGGTGGAAGAAGCTCGGGAAGTCCCTATGGTGGTGGTTATGGATCTGGTGGTGGAAGTGGTGGATATGGTAGCAGAAGGTTCTCAAAACTCAGAAGAAAAGGGCTACAGTTCTTAGCAGGAGAGAGAGCGAGGAGTTGTCAGGAAAGCTGCAGGTTACTTTGAGACAGTCGTCCCAAATGCATTAGAGGAACTGTAAAAACCTGCCGCAGAAGGAACGATGATCCATAGTCAGAAAAGTTACTGCAGCTTAAACAGGAAACCCTTCTTGTTCAGGACTGTCCTAGCCACAGTTTGCAAAAAGTGCAGCTATTGATTCATGCAACGGAGGGTCAATTAGATGTACATTCCTGAGGTCTTTTATCTGTTGTAGCTTTGTCTTTTTCTTTTCATTACATCAGGTATATTGCCCTGTAAATTGTGGTAGTGGTACCAGGAATAAAAAATTAAGGAATTTTAAACTTTTCAATATTTGTGTAGTTCAGTTTTTCTACATTTTAGTACAGAAACTTTAACAAAATGCAGTTTTGAAGGTGTTTCCTTGTGAGTTAACAAGTAAAGAAGATCATTGTTCATTAATATTTTGTATGAATTTTGCTAAAGTTAACTGTAAAGAAACACCTGCTGACTTGCAGTTTAAGGGGATCTATTCTCCCCATTTCCAAACCATGAAATGAATGGGCTCTGACATGTGGAGAGAATAGATATTTGTATGTTTGCAATGTGTGTTTTAGATAATAGAATTGGGTATTTAAATTAGCATATTTGTGAATTTAATAGCTTTAAGATTTACTTCAAATGAAAAATCTCAGAATTCAAAAAAAAAAAAACAAAAGAACAGAGCTGGGAGCGCGATTGGCGCTGCCTGCGGGGGAGGAGCGCCGCCGCCGCGAGCTGGGAGCTCGCTTGGCACTGCCTGCGGGGGAGGAGCGCCGCCGCCGCCGCCGCCGCCGCGAGCTGGATTGGCGCTGCCTGCGGGGGAGGAGCGCCGCCGCGGCCGCCGCCGCGAGCTGGGAGCTCGTTTGGCGCTGCCTGCGGGGGAGGAGCGCCGCCGCCGCCGCCGCCGCGAGCTGGGAGCTCCATTGGCGCTGCCTGCGGGGGAGGAGCGCCGCCGCCGCCGCCGCCGCCGCCGCCGCCGCCGCGAGCTGGGAGCTCGACTGGCGCTCCCTGCGGGGGAGGAGCGCCGCCGCCGCCGCCGCCGCGAGCTGGGAGCTCGATTGGCGCTGCCTGTGGGGGAGGAGCGCCGCCGCCGTCGCCGCCGCGAGCTGGGAGCTCGCTTGGCGCTGCCTGCGGGGGAGGAGCGCCGCCGCCGCGAGCTGGGAGCTCGCTTGGCACTGCCTGCGGGGGAGGAGCGCCGCCGCCGCCGCCGCCGCCGCCGCCGCCGCCGCGAGCTGGATTGGCGCTGCCTGCGGGGGAGGAGCGCCGCCGCCGCCGCCGCCGCGAGCTGGGAGCTCGTTTGGCGCTGCCTGCGGGGGAGGAGCGCCGCCGCCGCCGCCGCGAACTGGGAGCTCGATTGGCGCTGCCCTGCGGGGGAGGAGCGCCGCCGCCGCCGCCGCCACCGCCGCCGCCGCCACGAGCTGGGAGCTCGATTGGCGCTGCCTGCGGGGGAGGAGCGCCGCCGCCGCGAGCTGGGAGCTCGATTGGCGCTGCCTGCGTGGGAGGAGCGCCGCCGCCGTCGCCGCCGCGAGCTGGGAGCTCGGTTGGCGCTGCCTGCGGGGGAGGAGCGCCGCCGCCGCCGCCGCGAGCTGGGAGCTCGACTGGCGCTCCCTGCGGGGGAGGAGCGCCGCCGTCGCCGCCGCGAGCCGGGAGCTCGATTGTCGCTGCCTGCGGGGGAGGAGCGCCGCCGCCGCGAGCTGGGAGCTCGCTTGGCACTGCCTGCGGGGGAGGAGCGCCGCCGCCGCCGCCGCCGCCGCGAGCTGGATTGGCGCTGCTTGCGGGGGAGGAGCGCCGCCGCCGCCGCCGCGAGCTGGGAGCTCGATTGGCGCTGCCTGCGGGGGAGGAGCGCCGCCGCCGTCGCCGCCGCGAGCTGGGAGCTCGATTGGCGCTGCCTGCGTGGGAGGAGCGCCGCCGCCGTCGCCGCCGCGAGCTGGGAGCTCGATTGGCGCTGCCTGCGTGGGAGGAGCGCCGCCGCCGCCGCCGCCCCCGCCGTCGCAGTCGTCGTGAGTGAAGAAGCGCCTCGGTGACGCCTGGTGAGGGCCCTCGCCGACGCCTGGGCTTACCTGCCGCCCGGCCAGCTCCGCTCGTTTCCCGTCCCCCGCGGCCCGGCGCGGGGCAGGCCTGCCAGGGCCATGGAGGACGAGGTGGTCCGCATTGCCAAGAAGATGGACAAGATGGTGCAGAAGAAAAACGCGGTGAGCGCGGCGGGCGGCGCGGGCCGGAGGGAGGCCGGGCGGCGGGCGGGGGCCAGTCGGCCTGAGGGGGCTCCCGGCCCGCGGTGAGCGCGGCGGGTGCTGCGAGACGGCGGCGAGGCCCGCGCTCTGGGGAGGGGTTCCTGGGGAGGGGGGAGCTTCGTGTCCCGCGGCCGCGTCCCGGGCAGGGGTTCTGGGGGGCGTCCTGTCCCGCAGCTGCGTCCCGGGCAGGGGTCTGGGGGGCGTCCTGTCCCGCAGCTGCGTCCCGGGCAGGGGTTCTGGGGGGCGTCCTGTCCCGCGGCCGCGTCCCGGGGAGGGGGTCCTGGGGGGGTCCCGGGGAGGGCGTCCGGTCCCGCGGCCACCGGCGCTGGGATCCGCCCTGGGCGCCCGAGGCCCCTCGTGATTAGCGCAGCCCGGTAAACTCTATGGAGGCATCCTCCTCATTATTTTAAACGTGACGGTGGTAAAGCCTCGCTGGTTTAGCTGAAGAGTGCAGAGAGCCCTCCCTGTTTGAAAGAATTGGTTCTCTTTCCCGGGCTCATTGGCCAGCAGCGAGAAAACAACATCAAACAGAGGTTTGTGATCAGTTTTAGACATGAAACTGTTCAAGCAAAACGTGAATTTCCTGGATCTTATTTTTGAGGAAGGCTGAACATTCCCTTGATTGTCTCAACTCCCCTGCATGTTTGCTTAGCAATTAAAAAAGGTGAACTACGCCAGTGTACTTGGCAAGTTGCTAAACTTTTTGGAAAAAGTGGATCTTGTTAGGCCGCGGAGTGCGGGGAGCTGTGTTTAAGGCATTGCCGCCGACGAGGCTGTGCTGCCGGCTGGATTTGGACACATGTCGTTGCTGGTCCTCTCAGTGGTTTACAGTTGCTACCGGTGGCGTTTTCTGTCACTGATAACGTGTGCACGTGAACGTGGTCTCTTGCGGTTTGTATGAGGTGCTCCAGTTTCTGCATTTCTTTCCACCTGTGTGGGCCACTCTCAGTCCCTTGCTTCCGAGTCGTCTGTATTTTCAGCTAAACTTCTGAAATTCTAAGTCCAACGAATGTGAAGGAGAGAAGGGCTGCTCTGATTTGCACAGCACTTTGGAGTTACAAAGCGTTTGTGCAGAATTCTTTGGGGACTCACGACAGCTGTGTTGCATTCATTTTACAGAATAAGAAACTGAGTCAGACCAAGCAGTTCACCTCCTTAAATGAAGTGTGCGTTGTGGATTAAGCCAGGACCCGAGTTTTCTGCTGGGCAGCATGCAGAAGTAGTGTTAAACACCGAATTCTTAAGACTTCAGACTTGGTGTGCGCCTCTTTTCCTTTAACAGGTGCATTGCCCGGCGTGTAATTTCATACCCTGTTCATCTGTCTTTGCAATTTTGGCTTTTTAAAGGATTTCCTGTTTGTTTTCTGTTGCAGACGTTGCCGGTGCCATTTATTGTTTCTGTTGATACAGGCCTTTCATTCCTCACTGCAAGTGATGAGTTCTGTATATTTGATTGGCTGAACGTTTCTGTTATTCTGTTTAAACTGGCAAGTTTTTTTTCTTTGCCTAGAGAACCCTAGACTCCCCTAGTAGAAGCTGGCTCCTAGGGAAAAAGGCCGTTTCTTGGGTAATTTTTTTCTCGAACTCAGGCTATAAAATGTGTACCTTTTAATCATCTAGTGCACTAGGTGTTTTTGTTTGTTTCCTTTCCTTGAAATAGACGTTTCCTAGAAATGAGGAATTCCTTAGTGAGCAAGTATGGAGAAGACCAGTTTGTATTTATCTGCAGTTCTCAAATTATAAACATATAATGCGTCAGCAGGAGAATGAGGATAAGCTCCACAGATGATCCTCAAGTCTCACTTTTCTTTTCAAATCTTATATTTCTAGTAGTACAGAACTTTACCAATATAAAAACTTGCCCCCCCCGCCCCCCAAAAAAAAGAACACAACTGCAGGAAAGAACAAAGAGCACTTAAAGTGTGTGTGTGTCTAATATATACATGTACATATACCCAGGTACATACACCTTTATATTTATATGTTATTTTGTAAATAAGTGACAATAATAATGTCTTGTGGAGATGTAGAACAGAAGTATACAACGAAAGCACAAACAGCAGGAGGGGCAAATGGAGTTAAACTGTTCAACCTCCATGGGATGGTTCCATGGAGGAGGCAGAGAGGGGGATGGGATCCTCGAAGAGCTGCTGAAGACCTTGCATTTTTTGCAGATCTCTTTAGAATGCTACTTGCATATTGTGCTCTCACTGAATGCACCTGGCTGAGCTATGGCACATTAGCACGGTAAACATTTGTCAGATTTGCCCTAGTCAGAAAATTTTCTATACCTGCCATCCTGCTTGGCACTTAAAAAAAAATTTTTTTTTTTTAAGCTCTCTATGATATAGGGATGATGGGTGAAGAAGGTAGGCTGCAGGGTAATATGTAGTATGTATGATCCCATTTTGATACAGTAAACAGAAAGTATTAAATGCATGCCTGTTTGTATGAGCAGTGAGTTTGCATGGTTATCTCAAGAGGGAGGGAATGGGACGGGTAGAGAAAGAGACTGACCACAGACTATTGTTTTACTTGTTACAAGAGGCATGTGTTGCCTTCATTTCTGATTAAACTTTTTGTGTCCAGATTATTGTAGGTTTACATGCAGTTGTAAGAAATAATAGTGCGATAGCTCCTGTGTGTCCTTTACCCAGTTTTCCCCAATGGTAACATCTTACAGAATCATAGTATACTGTCACAACCTGGGTATTGCCATTGACACAGTCAAGATAGAGAACATTTCCATCCCACAGGATCTCTCCTGATGCCATTTTATAGCCACTGCTGCTCCCCCACTCCCCACCAAATCATAGTGATCTGATAGTGCAGTGGATAAAGTTGCAATTAAAGTTTTTGTGCAGATGATCAAGGGAAAATACCCCCTGGGGAAGATGGCCCATCTCCCACTCCCCCGGCCCTATCTGTCCCTGGCAACCTGTCATTTCAAGAATGTTATGTGGGACTTCCCTGGTGGCGCAGCGGTTAAGAATCTGCCTGCCATTGCAGGGGACATGGGTTTGATCCCTTGTCCGGGAAGATCCCACATGCCGCGGAGCAGCTAAGCCCATGCGCCACAACGACTGAGCCTGCGCTTTAGAGCCCGGGAGCCACAACTACTGAGCCCACGTGCCACAACTACTGAAGCCCGCGTGCCTAGAGCCCGTGCTCTGCAACAAGAGAAGCCACCGCAGCGAGAAGCCCGCACACTGCAACAAAGAGTAGCCCCCGCTCGCCGCAACTAGAGAAAGCCCACACGCAGCAACGAAGACCCAACGCAGCCAAAAATAAAATAAATTAACTAATTAATTAAAAAAAAAGAATGTTATGTGAATAAAATCATATAGTGTGTAACCTTTTTTTTTTTTTAAGTAAAAAAAATTTTTTTTTGGCTGCGCTGCCGGTTGTGCGATCTTAGTTCCCCGACCAAGGATTGAACCCAGCCCAGGTAGTGAAAGTGCTGAGTGCTAAACACTGGACCGCCAGGGAATTCCCAGTATGCAACCTTTTGGATTGGCCTTTTTCAATCAGTGTAATTCCCTGGAGAGTCATCCAAATTGCATGAATCAACAGTGCTCCTCTTTTTTAAAAAAAATATTTATTTATTTATTTATTTGGCTGTGCGGGTCTTTAGTTGCAGCATGCGGGATCTAGTTCCCTGACCAGGGATGGAACCTGGGCCCCCTGCATTGAGAGTGCAGAGTCTTAACCGCTGGAACACCAGAGAGGTCCCAGTGCCGCTTTCTTTTTAATTGCTGAGTAGTATTCCATGGTTTGGCTGTACTTCAGTTTGTTTAATCACTTGCCCATTGAAGAACATCTGAGTTTTTTTCCCATTTCCTGACTATTACTGATAGAGATGCTGTGGACATTTGTGTACCTTTTTTTGTGCGAACATGCGTTCTCTGGGATAAATGCCGTAGGGTATGTGTTGCTTTTTTTGTTTTTTTTCCGGCTACGCTGTGCCACATGTGGGATCTTGGTTCCCCAATCAGGGATCGAGCCCGTGCCCCCTGCATTGGGAGCTTGGAGTCTTAACCACTGGACTGCCAGGGAAATTCCTGTATTGCTCCCCCCGCCCCACTTGATTGATTGATTGGTTGATTGGCTGTATTGGGTCTTAGTTGCGGCACGCGGGACCTTCGTTAAGGCATGTGGGATCTTTATTGTCGTTGCGGCGCACGGGCTCTTCGTTGCAGCATGAGAGCTTCTCTCTAGTTGTGGCGTGCGGGTTTTCTCTCTCTAGTTGTGGCACGTGGGCTCTGTAGTTGTGGCGTGCAGGCTCCAGAGCGCGTGGGCTCTGTAGTTTGCTGCACGTGGGCTACCTCATTGAGGTGTGCGAGCTCAGTAGTTTGGTGCGAGGGCTTAGTTGCCCCGCGGCATGTGGGATCTTAGTTCCCCGACCGGGAATCGAACCCGCGTCCCCTGCATTGCAGGACGGATTCTTTACCACTGAACCACCAGGGAAGTCCCTGTATTGCTTTTTTAAATTCAAAAAAAAAAAAAAGGAAAAGCAATTAGAGGTGAAACAACTAATTATATGATGGCCTTTCAAAGTACATATTCAAACCCTACATTCTTGGTGTACATAAGTTATTTATGTTGATTTGTGGTGTTTAGCTCTAGCAACAAGGCAATAATAATAACGCTGTAGTTTTCCTTGTTTCTTTCAACTGATGATCTGTGTATTTATTACAAATATTAATTAACACTCACAAGCTACCAGGAGGCAAGTAATGGTTAGCGCTGGTGTGGTTAACTCCTTTATAGATAGGGAGGTTGAGGCATGGGTATTGTGGAATTTGCCATGTTGAGGCATGGGTATTGTGGAATTTGCCTAAGGTTATATAGCACTGTGTTCTGACTCAGATTCATTCAGATTTATTCCTTCCCTTTCTGTCTCCTGAATTAACGCTTTGTAATTTTGACCTAGGTGTGAGGACACGAAAAGGGTTTTTTTCTGTATCTGAGGTTTAGTGCTTGTTTTATAGAAGCAATATAGTATAGTGGTTAGAGTAGGCACTTTAGCATCTGAGTTTTGTTTTTTTCTTAAGTCTTTAATGAATTTGTTACAATATTGCTTCTGTTTTATGTTTTGCACATGCCGGAAAGGTAATAGGCCTTGGCCCCTGGGCCTGGGCTTCGTCTCTTGTGCTGTCTCCTGTCCCTGTTGCCCCCGCGCGCTGGCCCGTCCGCGCTGTGCCAGGGGGTATTGGTCGTCTCGCGGCTCAGTTCACAGTAGCTGAAAGGGACTGTGTGTGATGGTCTCATTTCTGCCCATCGTTTTCAAAGGGAGGCTCTGGCCATTGCTCCTCGGGTAAAATGCAGAGGGAGTGCTTTTTAAGATGGGACTGTCAGTGTTGGGGACACTCCTTAATTACCAAAACGGAATCCCCTTCAGTTCCTCCAGCTGTGTTGTTTTGGCACAGAAGATGTGAGTAATAGGAACTGGAGCTAAGTTGGAGTGAAAAAACGCACCGGTCCCGCCGAATTTTCCATCGAAACAGTTGATTTGTGTTGTCTGTAGGAATTCTAAAGGGCGTACCGTTGCTTCCTAACCGGAGTCATTTGAGAGATCTACCTCTGTACGTTCAAATGATTAATTTTGAGACTTTGCTCATGTGTGCAGTAAACCCTTTAATTCCCTAAGACCTTCCTTTCCTCCATCTCCTACCCCATTAAGCCCGCTTCAGTTCATCTCCTGAATTTCTTTGGAATCTGTCAGCTCTCCCTCAACACCCTAATACTGAACTTGCCTGTGTGTTGCGATTAGGTCCTAACTAGTGTCCATATATCTTGTTTCCTTCCAATCCATTCTTCACACAAAAAACCTTCAAGGCAAGTTGGAACATTGCTCATAAACATCGCTCACAAACATTGTTTTGAGAATAGAAAACACAGTGTTTGTTGGCCTTTAAGACTCTGCGTGGTCTAGAATCCTCTCTGCTTCTCTAGCCCCATCTTGTGCCACTTGTGCCCTCACTTTCTATGCTTCAGATACACTGAATTAACCTTAGTTCTCACTCATCTGACAGAAGTCAGTTCAGATATTATTTTTCACTGTGATCCCTAGCATTAAGCAAGTTGATTATCACGTTTTGTATGAGGACTAAAACTAAACTGGGAAGTGGAAGAATTGAGTTTAAACTGTTTCAGTCAACACGCATGTATTAATGATACCTACATATTGAACACCGGGCTAGGTTTCATGAGGGATACAGAAGTTCTGGCCATCTCTGGTTTTGGATATCCCTTATTTGTTGAGACCTTTGCGTTGTTTGGTTGCCTTTTGTCTGTTTTCAAGATGGGAAAACAGGAACGAGGGAAGTATAGGTTATTACTAGGTGGGGTTGAACAAGTGGAGCAGCAAACTGCAAGGCAGAAAGAAGAGGGACGTACTATAGAGGGATATGATTTCCATTCTCAAGGCGCCTGCATCCTGTGCAGGGAGACAGCCTAACATAAAATGTGCCTAACAAAAAATATATTGACTTCTTACTAAAAATCTGCAGTTCATATAACCAAGGGGTTTATAACTTCTCCTTTAAAAGTGATATTCCTGGGACTTCCCTGGTGGTCCAGTGGTGAAGACTCTGCGCTTCCAATGCAGCAGGCGTGGGTTCAATTCCTGGTTGGGGAGCTAAGATCCCACATGCTGCGCAGCCAAAGAAATTTTTTTCAAAAGTTATACTCCTGTATTATTGAATTTAGTGGTTTAGATTTTGTTTTAATGTTAAGAAGATTTCAGTTTATTTACCAGGAACAAACAAAACATAATGTAAAAATAGTTTCCCAGAAACGATTTCCATCATTCTCTTCTTCCCTTTCTCCCGCAGACTGGTGTTTCATCTTTACAAGCTCTCTGTCTTTCCATAGGAAAGCTGTCTGGCTTGGAGGTTGCAATCCCAGGGAATTTTTCATCAGCGGGGAAGTCTCCATCACTACAGAGGGATCAAGGGAGAAGTCAGTCCCTGGTAAGTGAGATGCTCCCCCTAAACACCAACACAGCAGTCGTGTACCTTTTAAGGGGTTCAAGGGCAAGATGGGCAAGGCATTTCTACTAACTCTTCTTAAGGACCATGGACAGTGCCGTAAGCTACGAGGTAAGCGGTGACTGTTGTAGTTCTTACTGGTGATCCTTTCCTGTCACTGATTCTCGGCTTTCTTTGTATTTCATAGGACTGTTGTCAGTCCAATAGAAAATGAGTCTTATTTTTAAAAAACTGAAATGTTTTACAAAGCCTAGCATTCTCATATAGAGTCCTTTCAATTCTCCCCACTTTCCCAAGAGGCTATGAACGCTTCACACCATGAACTAGGAGAGGGGGTAGAGCCCTTTCTGATGAAATACATCAACAAAGACAGAGTCTTAGCCTGCTTGCTCTCTGGACAGGATCTCGGACTACAAGGTCTTCAATCCTGGTATAAATGAAGGAAGTGAGGACAGTTCAACTGGCACTCTCATAACAAGAGTTGTGAAACACCTTCCAAAGAGACTATAGCAGTAGATGAGGGAAGGGAGTGCTACAGTGTGGTAGTACAGGGGGAATGATCGGCTACAGCAGTGAAAAATGTGGTACCTATTGGTGTGCTCTCGGGGTTCTTGTACATGTAGCATAGATGACCTTTACAGTGGCCCTCTCACCTTCCCACCTGCATTAGGTGTTCTTTTTTTTTTAAATTTATGTTTATTTATTTATTTATTGTTTGAACTTATTTATTCTATGTGTTTATTTTTTTGGCTGCACTGGGTCTTCATTGCTGTGCACGGGCTTTCTCTAGTTGGCGGCTAGCGGGGGCTACTCTTGGTTGCGGTGTGCGGGCGTCTCATCGCGGTGGCGTCTATTGTTGCGGAGCATGCGCTCTAGGCGCGTGGGCTTCGGTAGTTGCGGCTCACGGGCTCTAGAATGCAGGCTCAGTAGTTGTGGCACATGGGCTTAGTTGCTCCACGGCATGTGGGATCTTCGCAGACCAGGGCTCGAACCCGTGTCCCCCGCATTGCATTGGCAGGTGGATTCTTAACCACTGCGCCACCAGGGAAGCCCTATTCTGTATACTTTTAAAATATTTTTTAAAATTTTACTTCTGAATCCACAGAGTTAAAAATCTTTTATTATTAAACCAAATAATATTTCTCTTTTAAAGGAGTCCTTTCTACCAAGTACCTGTATGTAAAGGTAAGACCGTGAACTGTGGGCTCTATGTAGACCGATCCATTTGATGTCAGAAGAGGTATAAAATACACTTTCACAGTTGGATTTCCTCTCCTGTGCTCTGCCACCAACATGAAAACAGCATACCCAGAGTAGCCTGGGTTTCAGTACAAGGCATGTGGAACAGACCCAAACCGTTTTTGCATCCTGATGCCAAACTCCAACTGACTCATAAGCCCATGAGTGAGGAAAGCAAATGTCTGTTGTTACGAAGCACTGAGATTTTCGAGGTTCTTATACAGTATCACGGTGGCAATAGGTAACTGACACATTAAAGGTGTTCTGTGTGATATTGATTAGACTATACATTTGGGGGGCATAATTTTATATCACAATAAAAATGTATAAGATATATAACCATCTCGGGTTTCCCTGATAGCGCAGTGGTTAAGAATCCGCCTGCCAATGCAGGGGACACGGGTGCCAGCCCTGGTCCGGGAAGATCCCCCATGCCGCGGAGCAACTAAGCCCATGTGCCACAACTACTGAGCCTGCGCTCTAGAGCCCGCGAGCCACAACTACTGAGCCCATGCACCGAAGCCCACGCGCCTAGAGCCCGTGCTCCACCACAAGAGAAGCCACCGCAATGAGAAGCCCGTGCACCGCAACGAAGAGTAGCCCCCGCTCGCCGCAACTAGAGAAAGGCTGCACGCAGCGATGAAGACCCAACACAGCCAAAAATAAAATAAATAAAAGTAAAAAAAAAAAAAAGAAAAGAAATATAACCATTTCAACATATAAATGTATTTATTCAAATTAAATTCAGTGCAATTTACATGTGGAACTAAGCAATTTTCTTTATACATTTAGGCATATTCCATTTATACCTACAGACAGATAAACTTTTTGCACAAGTAGGAAAACTTAAAATATATTTTGAATAGATTTGTACAAACTGTTGAATACTTTAAAATTAGTAATTGAAAGTTCCCACCCTCATTTGGAGGTAGAATGGGAACTTAACTTTCCAGTTACTGGTCTGAAAAAGAAAATAACTTGCTATAATTTTGAATGTTATATAGTATAAGCACTATAAAAATATCACTGTCATGATAGCATAGGAACACTCTAAATGTAGACCTTATGGTAGAAATTGCTAGCTGTTCACCAAAACTCATTTCTTCTTCATCCTGGAAAGCACAGCTAAACTATTCCTAGTCAGTGGAAAGTGATGTGGGCCACACCTAGGCCTAGCCCATAAAAGCCTCCCAACATGTGCTCCTCCATGCTTTTCGTCCCTTCCAGTTGACTATGATGATGAATCCAAGGTTCCATGTTTTAAAGAAAGCAGAGTCACAGTCAACCTGGGTCCCTGCTCAACGTTTCTTGAGCAAGAAATAGACTGGTATTGTGTTTGCTATCTGTTCACTGTATCATGCAAAACAATAGTAAAAGAAACAATGCCAAATAGTTATCTACCTCCCTAAAATTGAACCTCTATAGTTTTTATGTTTTCATGAACTACTTGCATTCTTATGACAAGTATTATGAGTTGAAAATACGTCAGCCACAAGTAGCATGAGTTTCACATAGGTTGTTAACTTCACTAGAAATTGAAGTAAAAACATAATAAATTATATTCTCTTCATAGCTATGTAAATAAAAGATGTTTTAATCATGTACAACCTAATGCTTAAAATTAAAATTAGGTTTTCTAACTAGAAAGACCCAATCAAGAAATTTCTTAGTTAATGACACACAAAAGTTGGTAATGTGACCTAAAATTCTCTTACCATCTGTGCCATGAAGAACAGTAATCTGTTGGACTGAAGATGATGAAGCAAACTTGACAGGAACTTTGCCCAACTTCTGTGTACTGAGGTCTGGAATATCATGTCCACGATCTTCAGCATTAACAAAAATCTCAGATGAAAACATGGTTTTTCCTGGACTCTCTGTTGTTATCTGAGTGACTGCATCAGATGATAATTTTCCAGAGAAGGGAGAAAACGGGGTCTTAATCTCCTTTGGTGATCTGAACAAAAAAGAGAAAGCACACAGCAGGTCATATCCTTGGCTTATCAAATACTGTAATTTCTTTCCAAATGTGGCTTCAATATTTTTTGGAGACACATCCAACTCAAATGGTTAAGTTATTTCTGCAGTACCCTGTGCTTTTTTACATACTTATTACAGGGTGATCATGCATGAGTTTACTTTTACTTATTTTAAAATCTACTTTTATTTTGGATTTAGAATGCTATTATATAAGGAAAGGGTACTTTTCAGTTGAAGTGGAAAGATATCCATTAAAAAATAATTACTGGAAGTCCACTATAAATTAGGGGACTATGCTAAACGCATAGAGTGTACAAAAATAAAAAAGAAACAGAGCCTTTCCTCAAAAAGTTTATATGTCAGTGGGGGAACCAGAGGTTTTTAAGGTTGTAATTATGTATATAGATTATAAAGAATCCATATTAAAACATAATGGAGTAAATAAATGAGTGTATAAATAAATAAATAATAGGAGGGAGGGAGAAGACAAATCTTGCCAACAGAAGAATTCCATATGTAGGTAACCTCCCCCCCGCCCCCCCCCGGCATCCATCTCCTCCCCAAGGAGGTGGAGGTGAAGCTTAATCTTCCCCTTAAGTCCAGTCCTGGGCTGGCCTTAATGATTGAATTCCAGAGACAGTATAAAATGGGAGAAAAAGTAACTTTACAGTGGAGAAACCAAGCAAACACCATGTTATGCAAGTGATGATGTTTCACATCACCAGTGATGTCACGGAGACACTACATACTCTCTGTTATGATGTGATGAGACGGTTACTTCGCTTCTGCGGTATTCTTTGTCAAAACCTATAACTCCAGTCGAATCATGAGAAAAACATCAGCCAAACCCAGACTGAGAACAATTCTACAAAATATCAGACAAATATTCCTCAAGACTGTCAAAATCATGAAAAACAAGGAAGGAATGAGGAACTGTCATAGACCAGAGAAGACTAAGGAGACATGACAACTAACTAAGTGGAATGTGATATACTGGATTGGGTCCTAGAACAGAAAAAGGTCATTAACAGGAAAACTGGTGAAATCCAAAAAAAGTCTTAAGTTTAGTTAATAGTAATGTATAAATGTTGGCTTTTTAATTTTGAAAAATATACTATGGTAGTATAAGATGTTAGCAATAGGAAAAACTGGGAGAGAGGTAAAGGGAACTCTGTTTGTATCTTTTCTGCAGATTTGAAATTATTTGAAAATGAAAAAGGTCATTTTTAAAAAATGGAGTAATACTGTATTGTATTATATCACAGAAGAAGAAGACCTTTTAAAAGGTCTTTTAAATCTCTACCCTCTATATACTATTCACTAATTAAAAGGACAATTATGAGAAAAGAAAATAGGCCCATCTCCCTTATGTATACAGAAGCAAAAATCATACACAAAATGTTAGACAATCAAATGTAGAGTGTGTGAGTGAGTGAATGTGTGTGTGTGTGTGTGTGTGTGTGTGTGTGTGTGTGTGAATTCCTACCAAGTTGTTTTACTCCAGAAATGCAAGGTGAGTTAACATTCAAATATCAATAAATGTCATGCACCACATCCATAAAATAAAGGAGAAAATGTATATGATCATATCAGTATAGTCAGATAAAGCATTTGATAAAATTCAATAATTATGTATGATTAAAAACTCATAGCAAAGGGAAACTACAAAAAACTTTAGAGCCACCATCCTATTTATAGTGAAATGTGGAGAACGTCCACTGTAAGATTAGGAACAAAATAAGAATGCCAACTCTTACCTTTTCTATTCAACCTATTAGTAAAAGTATTAAATGGCATTAGCAGTAAGGCAGGAAAAAGAAATCAGAAATATAAGGCTAAGAAAGGAAGAAATCATACTGTCACTTTCCATAGTTGATATAATTAAGGATACAGAAAATCCAAAACCATCTACAGATAACTTATTAGAATATCAGTTAGTTTTTAGAAGAGTTGCCAGATAAGAGACCAAACATTAAAAAATTCCACTAACATTTTTCTGTGTCTGAAAAGTTATAAAATTAAAAACTAAAAAATATGCCATCTACATTATCATCAAAACATCATATACCTAATAATAAGTGTAATAAAAAATGTAAGAACCCTATTAGAATAGAAAACTATTGATATATCATAGAGAGAAATTAAAGGTGATCTAAATAGGATTTCTGCTTTGAGGCAGGATGTATAGGCATACCTCACTTTATTGCACTTCACTTTATTGTACCTTGCAGATAATGCTTTTTTTTTTTTTTTTTTTTTTTTTTTTTACAAATTGAAGGTTTGTGGCAACCCTGTGTCAAGCAGCTCTACTGGTGGTGCCATTTTTCCAACAGCATTTGCTCACTTCGTGTCTCTATGTCATGTTTTGGTAAGTCTCACAATATTTCAAACTTTTTCACTATTATACTTGTTACATGATCTGTGATCAGTGATCTTTGATGTTACTATTGCAAAAAGATTACAGCTTGCTGAAGGCTCAGATGATGGGTAGCATTCTTAAAGTCTACTTTCAAATTAAGATATGTACTTTTTTTAGACATAATGCTATTGCACACTTAATAGACTACAGTATAGCATAAACATAACTTTTACATGCACTGGGAAACCAAACAACTCGTGTGACTTGCTTTCTTATGATATTCTCCTTATTGTGGTGTCTGGGACCAAAGCCATATCTCCATAATAATATGCCTGCACTAGGTAGGCACAGGCCATCACTCCTGCTGCAACGAGCAAACAAACTTGAATAAAAGATCATCGAGCTAAGGAAGCAATCAAGAAACAATATCAACTAATATGCTAGAGAGGGACATTTAGAGATTTGGAGCAGGGGTTTGGTGTAGGGAGACATACTCCACTGGAAAAGAGAAATCACCATATCTTTTGATGAACTCATTTGCTGGCATGATGGAGTGAAATCTAGCAGAATGTCAAGCCGATTTCCCCCACAGGACATTTCCTTAGTGTCAGGGTGGTATAGGATGATGGGGGACTGAGCCAAGAAAGCAGAGTGAAATTTCCTGCACAGTCATGGCACTAACAAACCAAATCCCGCTAGATAAAGGGGCCTGTGACAATCATTAGGTCTCCTCTTCAAGACATTTGCCAGTTTTTGAACCTATATAAAGCAGGAAGCTAAATACCTAATGCCTGAGGGAGAGAACTTTCCAAAGTGAGGAATTAGAGACCTACCAGACTCACAGTAAAAACCCAGAAGTGCCATCCCCAAGAAGGGGGCTGAGTCAGAAAAAGTGAAGTCATCTGCAATGTTTCAGTGTTTATGAGACAAATTTTCACTGAGAAAGTGTAACGGCAACAAATACATAGCTGGTCTCTCCTTACATTTGCCATACTCTGAAGCTGTGAGAACTGAGAGCCTAAAGAGCTGAATTCAAACATCTGAAAGACTGAAGTCAATAACTGACTGTATTTATTGAAGAATCAAAGACCTGTCAGGCTCACAGCAAAAATCCAGGGAGGCCACAAATTAGGAAAAATCATAGGTAGGATGAGACAACTAAAGCTCCAACCCAGTTCTGACCTAGTAAAATTCCTGAAATGACTGAAATGATCAGCCACTCTGATTAACAGAGAAAAGGGTAAATCTTCTCTGGTGCAAAGTAATAGCATCTTCAGTCTCTATGAATTTTTTATTCACCACGTCCAGCACACAATCAAAAATTATGAAATTCCTGAAGCAGGAAAAAGTGACTAAAACTTAAGACAAAAAAAAAAAAAAAAAAAAAAAACCAAGAAAAATTGATTTAGAGGGAATTCAGATTCTGGAGTTAGCACAGAACTTTAAAATGACTATATTGAGAGTAAAAGATGGGGATTAATAGATTAAAATATGGAGAATCTCAACAGAAAATTGGAATCAATTTTAAAAAATCAAATACAGATAAATGAAAAATAAGAAAACTGATCCCCAGCAGACCTTAGGGAATACTAGAAGAAATTTTTTTGGGCTGAAGTAAAATGGCCCAACATAGAACAGAGCTGGGCTCTCGGTCCCATATTGAACTCGAGTTGGAAGAGGCGAGTCCGGTCTCAAAACGGAGGTAAAACCGCCGCCCGGTCGCCCCCAGCCCGACTCCGGCCGCCGCCGCCGCCGGGGGGAGGAGGGCCATGATCCAAAGGAACCAGAACAGTTGAGAAAACTGTTTATTGGTGGTCTGAGCTTTGAAACTACAGACGATAGCTTAAGAGAACATTTTGAGAAATGGGGCACACTTACAGATTGTGTGGTGATGAGAGACCCCCAGACAAACCGTTCCAGGGGCTTTGGTTTTGTGACTTACTCTTGGGTTGAAGAGGTGGATGCAGCAATGTGTGCTCGACCACACAAGGTTGATGGGCGTGTAGTGGAACCAAAGAGAGCTGTTTCTAGAGAGGATTCTGTAAAGCCTGGTGCCCGTCTAACAGTGAAGAAAATTTTTGTTGGTGGTATTAAAGAAGATACAGAAGAATGTAATTCGAGAGACTACTTTGAAAAGTATGGCAAGATTGAAACCATAGGAGTTATGGAAGACAGGCAGAGTGGAAAAAAGAGAGGATTTGCTTTTGTAACTTTTGATGATCATGATACAGTTGATAAAATTGTTGTTCAGAAATACCACACTATTAATGGGCATAATTGTAAGTGAAAAAGGCCCTTTCTAAACAAGAAATGCAATCTGCTGGATCACAGAGAGGTCGTGGAGGTGGATCTGGCAACTTTATGGGTCGTGGAGGAAACTTTGGAGGTGGTGGAGGTAACTTTGGCCGTGGTGGAAACTTTGGTGGAAGAGGAGGCTATGGTGGTGGAGGTGGTGGCAGCAGAGGTAGTTATGGAGGAGGTGATGGTGGATAAAACGGATTTGGAGGCGACGGTGGTAACGATGGTGGTGGTCCTGGTTACAGTAGTAGAGGAGGCTATGGTGGTGGTGGACCAGGATATGGAAACCAAGATGGTGGATATGGTGGCGGTGGTGGAGGATATGATGCTTACAATGAAGGAGGAAATTTTGGAGGTAACTATGGTGGTGGTGGTGGGAGCTATAATGATTTTGGAAATTATAGTGGACAACAGCAATCAAATTATGGACCCATGAAGGGGGGCAGTTTTGGTGGAAGAAGCTCGGGAAGTCCCTATGGTGGTGGTTATGGATCTGGTGGTGGAAGTGGTGGATATGGTAGCAGAAGGTTCTCAAAACTCAGAAGAAAAGGGCTACAGTTCTTAGCAGGAGAGAGAGCGAGGAGTTGTCAGGAAAGCTGCAGGTTACTTTGAGACAGTCGTCCCAAATGCATTAGAGGAACTGTAAAAACCTGCCGCAGAAGGAACGATGATCCATAGTCAGAAAAGTTACTGCAGCTTAAACAGGAAACCCTTCTTGTTCAGGACTGTCCTAGCCACAGTTTGCAAAAAGTGCAGCTATTGATTCATGCAACGGAGGGTCAATTAGATGTACATTCCTGAGGTCTTTTATCTGTTGTAGCTTTGTCTTTTTCTTTTCATTACATCAGGTATATTGCCCTGTAAATTGTGGTAGTGGTACCAGGAATAAAAAATTAAGGAATTTTAAACTTTTCAATATTTGTGTAGTTCAGTTTTTCTACATTTTAGTACAGAAACTTTAACAAAATGCAGTTTTGAAGGTGTTTCCTTGTGAGTTAACAAGTAAAGAAGATCATTGTTCATTAATATTTTGTATGAATTTTGCTAAAGTTAACTGTAAAGAAACACCTGCTGACTTGCAGTTTAAGGGGATCTATTCTCCCCATTTCCAAACCATGAAATGAATGGGCTCTGACATGTGGAGAGAATAGATATTTGTATGTTTGCAATGTGTGTTTTAGATAATAGAATTGGGTATTTAAATTAGCATATTTGTGAATTTAATAGCTTTAAGATTTACTTCAAATGAAAAATCTCAGAATTCAAAAAAAAAAAAACAAAAGAACAGAGCTGGGAGCGCGATTGGCGCTGCCTGCGGGGGAGGAGCGCCGCCGCCGCGAGCTGGGAGCTCGCTTGGCACTGCCTGCGGGGGAGGAGCGCCGCCGCCGCCGCCGCCGCCGCGAGCTGGATTGGCGCTGCCTGCGGGGGAGGAGCGCCGCCGCGGCCGCCGCCGCGAGCTGGGAGCTCGTTTGGCGCTGCCTGCGGGGGAGGAGCGCCGCCGCCGCCGCCGCCGCGAGCTGGGAGCTCCATTGGCGCTGCCTGCGGGGGAGGAGCGCCGCCGCCGCCGCCGCCGCCGCCGCCGCCGCCGCGAGCTGGGAGCTCGACTGGCGCTGCCTGCGGGGGAGGAGCGCCGCCGCCGCCGCCGCCGCGAGCTGGGAGCTCGATTGGCGCTGCCTGTGGGGGAGGAGCGCCGCCGCCGTCGCCGCCGCGAGCTGGGAGCTCGCTTGGCGCTGCCTGCGGGGGAGGAGCGCCGCCGCCGCGAGCTGGGAGCTCGCTTGGCACTGCCTGCGGGGGAGGAGCGCCGCCGCCGCCGCCGCCGCCGCCGCCGCCGCCGCGAGCTGGATTGGCGCTGCCTGCGGGGGAGGAGCGCCGCCGCCGCCGCCGCCGCGAGCTGGGAGCTCGTTTGGCGCTGCCTGCGGGGGAGGAGCGCCGCCGCCGCCGCCGCGAACTGGGAGCTCGATTGGCGCTGCCCTGCGGGGGAGGAGCGCCGCCGCCGCCGCCGCCACCGCCGCCGCCGCCACGAGCTGGGAGCTCGATTGGCGCTGCCTGCGGGGGAGGAGCGCCGCCGCCGCGAGCTGGGAGCTCGATTGGCGCTGCCTGCGTGGGAGGAGCGCCGCCGCCGTCGCCGCCGCGAGCTGGGAGCTCGGTTGGCGCTGCCTGCGGGGGAGGAGCGCCGCCGCGAGCTGGGAGCTCGACTGGCGCTCCCTGCGGGGGAGGAGCGCCGCCGTCGCCGCCGCGAGCCGGGAGCTCGATTGTCGCTGCCTGCGGGGGAGGAGCGCCGCCGCCGCGAGCTGGGAGCTCGCTTGGCACTGCCTGCGGGGGAGGAGCGCCGCCGCCGCCGCCGCCGCCGCGAGCTGGATTGGCGCTGCTTGCGGGGGAGGAGCGCCGCCGCCGCCGCCGCGAGCTGGGAGCTCGATTGGCGCTGCCTGCGGGGGAGGAGCGCCGCCGCCGTCGCCGCCGCGAGCTGGGAGCTCGATTGGCGCTGCCTGCGTGGGAGGAGCGCCGCCGCCGTCGCCGCCGCGAGCTGGGAGCTCGATTGGCGCTGCCTGCGTGGGAGGAGCGCCGCCGCCGCCGCCGCCCCCGCCGTCGCAGTCGTCGTGAGTGAAGAAGCGCCTCGGTGACGCCTGGTGAGGGCCCTCGCCGACGCCTGGGCTTACCTGCCGCCCGGCCAGCTCCGCTCGTTTCCCGTCCCCCGCGGCCCGGCGCGGGGCAGGCCTGCCAGGGCCATGGAGGACGAGGTGGTCCGCATTGCCAAGAAGATGGACAAGATGGTGCAGAAGAAAAACGCGGTGAGCGCGGCGGGCGGCGCGGGCCGGAGGGAGGCCGGGCGGCGGGCGGGGGCCAGTCGGCCTGAGGGGGCTCCCGGCCCGCGGTGAGCGCGGCGGGTGCTGCGAGACGGCGGCGAGGCCCGCGCTCTGGGGAGGGGTTCCTGGGGAGGGGGGAGCTTCGTGTCCCGCGGCCGCGTCCCGGGCAGGGGTTCTGGGGGGCGTCCTGTCCCGCAGCTGCGTCCCGGGCAGGGGTCTGGGGGGCGTCCTGTCCCGCAGCTGCGTCCCGGGCAGGGGTTCTGGGGGGCGTCCTGTCCCGCGGCCGCGTCCCGGGGAGGGGGTCCTGGGGGGGTCCCGGGGAGGGCGTCCGGTCCCGCGGCCACCGGCGCTGGGATCCGCCCTGGGCGCCCGAGGCCCCTCGTGATTAGCGCAGCCCGGTAAACTCTATGGAGGCATCCTCCTCATTATTTTAAACGTGACGGTGGTAAAGCCTCGCTGGTTTAGCTGAAGAGTGCAGAGAGCCCTCCCTGTTTGAAAGAATTGGTTCTCTTTCCCGGGCTCATTGGCCAGCAGCGAGAAAACAACATCAAACAGAGGTTTGTGATCAGTTTTAGACATGAAACTGTTCAAGCAAAACGTGAATTTCCTGGATCTTATTTTTGAGGAAGGCTGAACATTCCCTTGATTGTCTCAACTCCCCTGCATGTTTGCTTAGCAATTAAAAAAGGTGAACTACGCCAGTGTACTTGGCAAGTTGCTAAACTTTTTGGAAAAAGTGGATCTTGTTAGGCCGCGGAGTGCGGGGAGCTGTGTTTAAGGCATTGCCGCCGACGAGGCTGTGCTGCCGGCTGGATTTGGACACATGTCGTTGCTGGTCCTCTCAGTGGTTTACAGTTGCTACCGGTGGCGTTTTCTGTCACTGATAACGTGTGCACGTGAACGTGGTCTCTTGCGGTTTGTATGAGGTGCTCCAGTTTCTGCATTTCTTTCCACCTGTGTGGGCCACTCTCAGTCCCTTGCTTCCGAGTCGTCTGTATTTTCAGCTAAACTTCTGAAATTCTAAGTCCAACGAATGTGAAGGAGAGAAGGGCTGCTCTGATTTGCACAGCACTTTGGAGTTACAAAGCGTTTGTGCAGAATTCTTTGGGGACTCACGACAGCTGTGTTGCATTCATTTTACAGAATAAGAAACTGAGTCAGACCAAGCAGTTCACCTCCTTAAATGAAGTGTGCGTTGTGGATTAAGCCAGGACCCGAGTTTTCTGCTGGGCAGCATGCAGAAGTAGTGTTAAACACCGAATTCTTAAGACTTCAGACTTGGTGTGCGCCTCTTTTCCTTTAACAGGTGCATTGCCCGGCGTGTAATTTCATACCCTGTTCATCTGTCTTTGCAATTTTGGCTTTTTAAAGGATTTCCTGTTTGTTTTCTGTTGCAGACGTTGCCGGTGCCATTTATTGTTTCTGTTGATACAGGCCTTTCATTCCTCACTGCAAGTGATGAGTTCTGTATATTTGATTGGCTGAACGTTTCTGTTATTCTGTTTAAACTGGCAAGTTTTTTTTCTTTGCCTAGAGAACCCTAGACTCCCCTAGTAGAAGCTGGCTCCTAGGGAAAAAGGCCGTTTCTTGGGTAATTTTTTTCTCGAACTCAGGCTATAAAATGTGTACCTTTTAATCATCTAGTGCACTAGGTGTTTTTGTTTGTTTCCTTTCCTTGAAATAGACGTTTCCTAGAAATGAGGAATTCCTTAGTGAGCAAGTATGGAGAAGACCAGTTTGTATTTATCTGCAGTTCTCAAATTATAAACATATAATGCGTCAGCAGGAGAATGAGGATAAGCTCCACAGATGATCCTCAAGTCTCACTTTTCTTTTCAAATCTTATATTTCTAGTAGTACAGAACTTTACCAATATAAAAACTTGCCCCCCCCGCCCCCCAAAAAAAAGAACACAACTGCAGGAAAGAACAAAGAGCACTTAAAGTGTGTGTGTGTCTAATATATACATGTACATATACCCAGGTACATACACCTTTATATTTATATGTTATTTTGTAAATAAGTGACAATAATAATGTCTTGTGGAGATGTAGAACAGAAGTATACAACGAAAGCACAAACAGCAGGAGGGGCAAATGGAGTTAAACTGTTCAACCTCCATGGGATGGTTCCATGGAGGAGGCAGAGAGGGGGATGGGATCCTCGAAGAGCTGCTGAAGACCTTGCATTTTTTGCAGATCTCTTTAGAATGCTACTTGCATATTGTGCTCTCACTGAATGCACCTGGCTGAGCTATGGCACATTAGCACGGTAAACATTTGTCAGATTTGCCCTAGTCAGAAAATTTTCTATACCTGCCATCCTGCTTGGCACTTAAAAAAAAATTTTTTTTTTTTAAGCTCTCTATGATATAGGGATGATGGGTGAAGAAGGTAGGCTGCAGGGTAATATGTAGTATGTATGATCCCATTTTGATACAGTAAACAGAAAGTATTAAATGCATGCCTGTTTGTATGAGCAGTGAGTTTGCATGGTTATCTCAAGAGGGAGGGAATGGGACGGGTAGAGAAAGAGACTGACCACAGACTATTGTTTTACTTGTTACAAGAGGCATGTGTTGCCTTCATTTCTGATTAAACTTTTTGTGTCCAGATTATTGTAGGTTTACATGCAGTTGTAAGAAATAATAGTGCGATAGCTCCTGTGTGTCCTTTACCCAGTTTTCCCCAATGGTAACATCTTACAGAATCATAGTATACTGTCACAACCTGGGTATTGCCATTGACACAGTCAAGATAGAGAACATTTCCATCCCACAGGATCTCTCCTGATGCCATTTTATAGCCACTGCTGCTCCCCCACTCCCCACCAAATCATAGTGATCTGATAGTGCAGTGGATAAAGTTGCAATTAAAGTTTTTGTGCAGATGATCAAGGGAAAATACCCCCTGGGGAAGATGGCCCATCTCCCACTCCCCCGGCCCTATCTGTCCCTGGCAACCTGTCATTTCAAGAATGTTATGTGGGACTTCCCTGGTGGCGCAGCGGTTAAGAATCTGCCTGCCATTGCAGGGGACATGGGTTTGATCCCTTGTCCGGGAAGATCCCACATGCCGCGGAGCAGCTAAGCCCATGCGCCACAACGACTGAGCCTGCGCTTTAGAGCCCGGGAGCCACAACTACTGAGCCCACGTGCCACAACTACTGAAGCCCGCGTGCCTAGAGCCCGTGCTCTGCAACAAGAGAAGCCACCGCAGCGAGAAGCCCGCACACTGCAACAAAGAGTAGCCCCCGCTCGCCGCAACTAGAGAAAGCCCACACGCAGCAACGAAGACCCAACGCAGCCAAAAATAAAATAAATTAACTAATTAATTAAAAAAAAAGAATGTTATGTGAATAAAATCATATAGTGTGTAACCTTTTTTTTTTTTTAAGTAAAAAAAATTTTTTTTTGGCTGCGCTGCCGGTTGTGCGATCTTAGTTCCCCGACCAAGGATTGAACCCAGCCCAGGTAGTGAAAGTGCTGAGTGCTAAACACTGGACCGCCAGGGAATTCCCAGTATGCAACCTTTTGGATTGGCCTTTTTCAATCAGTGTAATTCCCTGGAGAGTCATCCAAATTGCATGAATCAACAGTGCTCCTCTTTTTTAAAAAAAATATTTATTTATTTATTTATTTGGCTGTGCGGGTCTTTAGTTGCAGCATGCGGGATCTAGTTCCCTGACCAGGGATGGAACCTGGGCCCCCTGCATTGAGAGTGCAGAGTCTTAACCGCTGGAACACCAGAGAGGTCCCAGTGCCGCTTTCTTTTTAATTGCTGAGTAGTATTCCATGGTTTGGCTGTACTTCAGTTTGTTTAATCACTTGCCCATTGAAGAACATCTGAGTTTTTTTCCCATTTCCTGACTATTACTGATAGAGATGCTGTGGACATTTGTGTACCTTTTTTTGTGCGAACATGCGTTCTCTGGGATAAATGCCGTAGGGTATGTGTTGCTTTTTTTGTTTTTTTTCCGGCTACGCTGTGCCACATGTGGGATCTTGGTTCCCCAATCAGGGATCGAGCCCGTGCCCCCTGCATTGGGAGCTTGGAGTCTTAACCACTGGACTGCCAGGGAAATTCCTGTATTGCTCCCCCCGCCCCACTTGATTGATTGATTGGTTGATTGGCTGTATTGGGTCTTAGTTGCGGCACGCGGGACCTTCGTTAAGGCATGTGGGATCTTTATTGTCGTTGCGGCGCACGGGCTCTTCGTTGCAGCATGAGAGCTTCTCTCTAGTTGTGGCGTGCGGGTTTTCTCTCTCTGGTTGTGGCACGTGGGCTCTGTAGTTGTGGCGTGCAGGCTCCAGAGCGCGTGGGCTCTGTAGTTTGCTGCACGTGGGCTACCTCATTGAGGTGTGCGAGCTCAGTAGTTTGGTGCGAGGGCTTAGTTGCCCCGCGGCATGTGGGATCTTAGTTCCCCGACCGGGAATCGAACCCGCGTCCCCTGCATTGCAGGACGGATTCTTTACCACTGAACCACCAGGGAAGTCCCTGTATTGCTTTTTTAAATTCAAAAAAAAAAAAAAGGAAAAGCAATTAGAGGTGAAACAACTAATTATATGATGGCCTTTCAAAGTACATATTCAAACCCTACATTCTTGGTGTACATAAGTTATTTATGTTGATTTGTGGTGTTTAGCTCTAGCAACAAGGCAATAATAATAACGCTGTAGTTTTCCTTGTTTCTTTCAACTGATGATCTGTGTATTTATTACAAATATTAATTAACACTCACAAGCTACCAGGAGGCAAGTAATGGTTAGCGCTGGTGTGGTTAACTCCTTTATAGATAGGGAGGTTGAGGCATGGGTATTGTGGAATTTGCCATGTTGAGGCATGGGTATTGTGGAATTTGCCTAAGGTTATATAGCACTGTGTTCTGACTCAGATTCATTCAGATTTATTCCTTCCCTTTCTGTCTCCTGAATTAACGCTTTGTAATTTTGACCTAGGTGTGAGGACACGAAAAGGGTTTTTTTCTGTATCTGAGGTTTAGTGCTTGTTTTATAGAAGCAATATAGTATAGTGGTTAGAGTAGGCACTTTAGCATCTGAGTTTTGTTTCTTTCTTAAGTCTTTAATGAATTTGTTACAATATTGCTTCTGTTTTATGTTTTGCACATGCCGGAAAGGTAATAGGCCTTGGCCCCTGGGCCTGGGCTTCGTCTCTTGTGCTGTCTCCTGTCCCTGTTGCCCCCGCGCGCTGGCCCGTCCGCGCTGTGCCAGGGGGTATTGGTCGTCTCGCGGCTCAGTTCACAGTAGCTGAAAGGGACAGTGTGTGATGGTCTCATTTCTGCCCATCGTTTTCAAAGGGAGGCTCTGGCCATTGCTCCTCGGGTAAAATGCAGAGGGAGTGCTTTTTAAGATGGGACTGTCAGTGTTGGGGACACTCCTTAATTACCAAAACGGAATCCCCTTCAGTTCCTCCAGCTGTGTTGTTTTGGCACAGAAGATGTGAGTAATAGGAACTGGAGCTAAGTTGGAGTGAAAAAACGCACCGGTCCCGCCGAATTTTCCATCGAAACAGTTGATTTGTGTTGTCTCTAGGAATTCTAAAGGGCGTACCGTTGCTTCCTAACCGGAGTCATTTGAGAGATCTACCTCTGTACGTTCAAATGATTAATTTTGAGACTTTGCTCATGTGTGCAGTAAACCCTTTAATTCCCTAAGACCTTCCTTTCCTCCATCTCCTACCCCATTAAGCCCGCTTCAGTTCATCTCCTGAATTTCTTTGGAATCTGTCAGCTCTCCCTCAACACCCTAATACTGAACTTGCCTGTGTGTTGTGATTAGGTCCTAACTGGTGTCCATATATCTTGTTTCCTTCCAATCCATTCTTCACACAAAAAACCTTCAAGGCAAGTTGGAACATTGCTCATAAACATCGCTCACAAGCATTGTTTTGAGAATAGAAAACACAGTGTTGGCCTTTAAGACTCTGCGTGGTCTAGAATCCTCTCTGCTTTAGCCCCATCTTGTGCCACTTTTGCCCTCACTTTCTATGCTTCAGATACACTGAATTAACCTTAGTTCTCACTCATCTGACAGAAGTCAGTTCAGATACTATTTTTCACTGTGATTCCTAGCATTAAGGAATTTGATTATCAGGTTTTGTATGAGGACTATTTCATCAGGGGTACAGAAGTTCTGGCCATCTCTGGTTTTGGATATCCCTTATTTGTTGAGACCTTTGCGTTGTTTGGTTGCCTTTTGTCTGTTTTCCAGATGGGAAAACAGGAACAAGGGAAGTATAGGTTATTACTAGGTGGGGTTGAACAAGTGGAGCAGCAAACTGCAAAGCAGAAAGAAGAGGGACGTACTATAGAGGGATATGACTTCCATTTTCAAGGCGCCTGCATCCTGTGCAGGGCGACAGCCTAACATAAAATGTGCCTAACAACAAATATATTGACTTCTTACTAAAAATCTCCAGTTCATAGAACCGAGGGGTTTGTACCTTCTCCTTTAAAAGTGATAGTCCTGGGACTTCCCCGGTGGTCCCGTGGTGAAGACTCTGCGCTTCCAATGCAGCAGGCGTGGGTTCAATCCCTGGTTGGGGAGCTAAGATCCCACATGCTGCGCAGCCAAAGAAATTTTTTTCAAACGTTATACTCCTGTATTATTGGCTTTAGTGGTTTAGATTTTGTTGTACTGTTAAGAAGATTTCAGTTTATTTACCGGGAACAAACAACACATAATGTAAAAATAGTTTCCCAGAAACGATTTCCATCATTCTCTTCCTCCCTTTCTCCCGCAGACTGGTGTTTCACCTTGACAAGTTCTCTGTCATTCCATAGGAAAGCTGTCTGGCTTGGAGGTTGCAATCCCAGGGAATTTTTCATCAGCGGGGAAGTCTCCATCACTACAGAGGAATCAAGGGAGAAGTCAGTCCCTGGTAAGTGAGATGCTCCCCCTAAACACCAACACAGCAGTCGTGTACCTTTCAAGGGGTTCAGGGGCAAGATGGGCAAGGCATTTCTACTAACTCTTCTTAAGGATCACGGACAGTGCCCTATGCTACGAGGTAAGCGGTGACTGCTGTAGTTCTTACTGGTGATCCTTTCCTGTCACTGATTCTCGGCTTTCTTTGTATTTCATAGGACTGTTGTCAGTCCAATACAAAATGAGTCTTATTTTTAAAAACCTGAAATGTTTTACAGAGCCTAGCATTCTCATATAGGGTCCTTTCCATTCTCCCCACTTTCCCGAGAGGCCAAGAACACTTCACACCATGAACTAGGAGAGGGGGTAGAGCCCTTTCTGATGAAATACATCAACAAAGACAGAGTCTTAGCCTGCTTGCTCTCTGGACAGGATCTCGGACCACAAGGTCTTCAATCCTGGTATAAATGAAGGAAGTGAGGACAGTTCAACTGGCACTCTGATAACAAGAGTTCTGAAACACCTTCCAAAGAGACTATAGCAGTAGATGAGGGAAGGGAGTGCTACAGTGTGGCAGTACAGGGGGAATGATCGGCTACAGCAGTGAAAAGTGTGGTACCGATTGGTGTGCTCTCGGGGTTCTTGTACATGTAGCATAGATGACCTCTGCAGTGGCCCTCCCACCTTCCCACCTGCATTAGGTGTTCTTTTTTTTTGTAATTTATGTTTATGTATTTATTTACTGTTTGAACTTATTTATTCTACGTATTTATTTTTTTGGCTGCACTGGGTCTCTCATTGCTGTGCACGGGCTTTCTCTAGTTGGCGGCTAGCGGGGGCTACTCTCGGTTGCGGTGTGCGGGCATCTCATCGCGGTGGCTTCTCTTGTTGCGGAGCATGGGCTGTAGGCACGTGGGCTTCGGTAGTTGAGGCTCACGGGCTCTAGAATGCAGGCTCCGTCGTTGTGGCACATGCGCTTAGTTGCTGCACGGCATGTGGGATCTTCGCAGACCAGGGCTCGAACCCGTGTCCCCTGCATTGGCAGGCGCCACCAGGGAAGCCCTAGGTGTTCTCATATAGAGTCTAAAAACAGAGAGCACTGAGAGAAGGTAGTGGTTATTAAAGGCTCAGGATCTAAATTCTACCGGCCTCTACACCCCTTCCCAGCTGTCGATTTGACCCCATTTTTGAATGCCGACCTCATTCTTCAACTTTCTCTGGCGTTTGTTATACTCACCTTGAAAACTTGTTTCTGTGATGCGTTGAGCAGACACAGGGTGGCAGACTGCAGAGGTGGAAGCTGGTGGTCGGATATTTGTGGGCTGAATCTCCTTCAGTCCCATTCCCATTTCTGGTTGCCCAGAGGCCCGACTTCCTGTGTATGACGCCGAGCCGTAGGATTGCGGGCAGGAGCCAAGTTCTCCATACAGTAAAGACCCCAGTGTGCCTTGGTTACAGTAATATACCTGGCTCCCTTCCTGGCAGGGAAGTGGCAGGCGGCTCTGCCCCTGATTTGGAATCTGAGATGGTGTTCCCTGAGCAAGGCTGGCAGAAAGCGATGGATGTAGAGGGACCATGTTCTTGGCGTCTGAAGTTTTATCATACTGGGCTGCCAGAGACATGGAGGAGGCAGCTGTGTGGCGGTCAGTGAGTGCCAGAGTAAAGTCTCCGAGTGAAGAAGAATTCTTTTCAGTGCTTGCTGTGATGTCCCACTCAAGAACACCTGGATAGGAAGCAGCTGAAGTGGAGATCTGGCTGTGGTCAGTAACTCCAGATAACATAGTCGTGCTAGAATGTTGGTAAAGGTAGGCACTACCCATGAGTGTCTGGAAAGGGGTACCAGTAGCCGATGCCGAACTGACGGCAGGGGCAGAGACTCTGGAGAAGTTGCAGACACTTCGTGTTAGGGAAGTTGCATTGCTCACCACAGGAGGAGAATGCTGCAGAGAATTTAGAGTTCCAAGTAGAGATGGATGTTGGAAATTTTCTGTAAGAACAAGAGGGTCATGAAAAACTCAGGGAGGTTGAGAAATTCTCACTACGTTTGAGGAACGGCATCATCTGAAGGTTCTTGCTATCAGGACACCTCTACTATCACTACTTCCTGAGAAACCCAAAATCAGACAGTTAATGATGGCTGTAAGGACTGAGCAGTTTTCCACTCTTCTCTATTAACTGCCTGTGCTCCCATCTTGGGCACAGACGGGCAGAAGAGCCAAGTGGTATGGTTCAGAGATTGTTCTCTAGGCTGGAAGCAACCTTCTCCCTGCCCTGTCTTTCCCTTCAGCCTGCACTCGTATTGACTTCTATGCTATTTCCTAGACTGGAAGCATTTTAGAACTAGGAGGCCCTTAGAGAACTTCGATGTTCTCAGTCTCATTTCGTGAGTAAGGAAACTGAGGCTCAGAGAGGTCGGGTTGACTTGTTCAAGTTCTCTCATTATGTTAGTATCATTACCAGGTTTCAGAACCTAAGTATCCTGACTTCCTTGCCAGGACTCCACTCTGAGCATGATACTGCCAGAAAGCAGGAGAAATAGAACTTATAATATAGGCATTTTTTTTGTCCATTAGAAAACAGTACGGCTATTACCATGGTCGTCTTCAGTGTCTCCCTTTGCTTGTGCAGTTCCCACGCTATTACCTAGAGGTGACGTACAGCTCAGTCCAACTGGTGAATTGAAAGAGTCATTTTTGCCCTCTTCAAGCCCGGTTTCTCATCCTACCTCAAAATGATTACCCGAAAGTGGATTTCTTAAGTGCTTTTGGAAAGGGAAAAGTTATCTGATTACTTCAGATTCCTCACCTGTAAAGTGGTTATAACACCACCACCAATAATAATAGCAGTAATAATTAATAGATGAATAAGCTGATCTGTTGCGTATGATTTATATGGAGGAAGATACAATAAGTTCTAGAAAGACAAAGAAAAATCATGACAAGCATATTACGTTAACGAAAAAGAAATCCATAGATATTAATGAAAACTGGGGTATGTGGCAAGTATCGAAGCCTAATGAATTTACTAACAAATGGCATTCTGTACCATCCATGCAATATTATGAAAGTGAATTTTGCCCACTCTAGTTTAGTGAATACTATTAACCAGAAGACAAGATGGAGGTGATAGAGGTGAATGAATTCCTAGCCAATGCATACAGACAGAGAAGGTATGTCAGTAAAAAATGCATAACAAGCAACAGAATGCAATAAATGTGCATGTATAGGTAGCCACAACACATATAGACAAGTATTTCAATGAAAACCGGTACGAAGCAGACAGCAAAATAATAAGTGTAAAAGAGTTTCATTATTGTGCTCCTTCATATTTTTACCCAGCAAGTAAGAGGTATTAAGCCTAGGAGAAATATATATTTCAATGAATATAGCTTATATAATAAGCAGAAAGGAAGCTTAAAATGTATCAGGAAGGTTTTTGGATTTATCCTAGAACTTAGATTAGAATCATCTTCAGCATCCAAGAAGATGGCATCCCAAAACCTCAAAAAACCATCATGCCTAGAATCCAATTAAAAAAGATTTTCAAATGTAAGAAAATCCACAGGACTCCACAATATGGTTTTCGATAAACGTGGATGTTTGTTTGTTTTGTTTCTTTGGCCGCGCCGCGTGGCCCTGGCCGTGAAAGCACCGAGTCCTAAGCACTGGACCGCCAGGGAATTCCCTAAGTGGGGGGAATTAGAGATGTGGGGCTTGACTTTTTCTTCTTCTTCTTCTTCTTCGGTAGCTAAGCTCTACAAGCGAACGATGGCTGTTGATCAATGTGCTCTCTGTGTTAGGAAGGAAATAACTGTAAAAATGAAAAGCAGCCTTGCCTTAGAACCTACATATCACACCAAGGAAAATAGTCCTTCTGATTCAATTTAGAAGATATCACTTAAAATGTTGAATTGGTGAAATGTCTACCTAGTTTAAAAATTAGAAAGAATAAAACACTGAAAAGCAGCCCCCTAGATAACCACTGTGGTTGCTTGTTTATAGGAGGCATCATTTCTAAAACGTATTTCTAAAATGTTTATATTCAAAACTGTCAAGTGGCCAACTGTATTCAGAGAGGCAATAAAAGAAAGAAAACGGAGTATGACTTTTCTGATAAGCTGCCTTTCCTGGTGATCCCCTGTTCTGGCCTTACTTTCCTTCTTAGTCTATTAATGTAAGGGTTTGCTACCATCAACTTGGTTTTGCCCTGCTCTGAGCAGGTTTCCCTCTGTGCTGTTTCTGCTTTAATTGAAAATCTTTGGTTCCCATCAGCATTCCATTGCAAACTCCGTTTTTCTTGAGAGCTCCTCTATGCTTTCCCTCTTCATTCTTACATTTTCTCCCATCTCTTGGTGCCTGTTGGCCTGTGCTAATGAAAACCATCCTAAACTTCCTTACGCTCGACTCTGTGCCTCCCTGTAGAGCCCAGTACTCTCCATCCTCTCTCCCTATTCTCTCTTTTCAACTAGTCGAAATCCTAGTGGAGGGAGACCATTAGAGATGAAACATCTTGGTATATATTGCTAGTTTTCTATGTCCCCTGGCTTTTCTGTGTTTCTGTTGAAACACTCTTGAGAAGTGTCTGATTTCGTTTTCTACATGGGTACCCTTTAAAGCTCAATACTGGAAAAGAAGGGGATCAGAGTGATCAACCCAACGTGGTATCCTAACGTAACAGTTAAGGAAAGCAACAGGCTTTGTGAGACAGCCAGTGATTTGTCCAAAGTCACACAGATAGTAAACGTCAAAGTCAAAAGTGAAATTAGGTCTCCAGACTTGTAGTTCAATACTTTCCCTCATTATTCCATGCTATTTTGAATCTCCTACTCAATTTAGGGGCAAAAGAAATCGAACGCAAAACTTTCCAACGTTTCTTTTCTTACCTGACATGGTCAGAGAAGAGGAAGCATCCACTGCAGGTACAAGGGATGAGGAGACAACACTAGAGGATGTCTGAGTGGCTGCAGCTGAACGGCGCACGTGTCCAGTACAGAGGTCACTGGTTACTGGTCCAAACAGCTCCACGGAAACCCCAAGGCTCTACCAAGTGGTAGTAGGTTTGGTAGGAGAGTGATGTCACAAAGCAGGCAGTTGAAAGGTATGAGAGAGCCAATAGGGAGGTCCGATCCCCAACAGGAAGGCGGGCTTGGGTGAAGAGAGTGTAGGAGAGCTAAAACAACACCTGAGTTTCTGAGCTCTGGGGAGGAAATCCTAGAAGACAGATTTACCTCCCCCAGGCTCTTCCATTAGGGAAATCATTGCCACATTTCTTACAGACGTTCATTAATACACTGAACTAAGAGTTACTTATATTCTACAGAGTATTCTATTTTATGTATCATATACTTAGAGCTATATAGATCTTCTTTAATTAATAATCCTTAGGAAGGAAAGAGCCATCTAGTTTGAACTATTACAGTTGTTCTGAAATCATATGTGTCTAATGAGTGAACTGATAGCAGCTTTTAAGGAGCCAAAGTAGGGATTAAGAAGCTCTCTTTGTAACTTGGTTCAAGAGTAGGGTGAAGTTTGTTGAGTGTACCTTGTGGAGAATGTTGTGGTCCAAGGCTCTTCTCTTTTAGTTTCTTCTCCTTGACTCCTACCTTCCTTGGGCTGGGCTAGGCTGGGGGCCAGGTTGGACTTGCGACTTAACGTTTCTCTTCCGCTTTCTCTTTTTTTTTTTTCTTCCATTATGGGCATTGCTTCGAGGACAAGCCTTGATCTTGCATTGGACGTTACTTCCTGTCAACTTCCAGCAGCAGGAGTCTTCTTTTCAGTGCTTGATGCTTCACGAAATAGACTCTGCCCGTTGGCAGCAAATACCAGAGAGCTAGGAGACAGAGCTGGTTGCAGACCTTTCCTCTTCCAGCCTTTGGTTGCAATTGTTTGGCCCATAATTTGCTAGCTCTAGTTCCTTGGGCCACACAGGTATCCTGCCATCTCCAGCTCTTGTTATATGTGAGAGACATTCTGAACACTGTCCCTTTTTCTTTGCACAGAAGTATATACAGTGTGGCAGTTACTGTAATCTCCTCCGCCTTGCAAACAGCCACTCTAGAATCTTGGACCTCTAGGACTCTCTGTCTTGCATGCTTGGGGGCAAGGCCAAGCAAAATGAAGAGGAGAATAATTAGAGAAAGAGGAGGACGTTGGTGGAGAATTGGGAGCAGGTAAGGTGAAAGGGCACAGGAGAAAAGAGATGCATGTAGACTTTTTGGTTTCTGTGGGAAACAGGTTGACACACTTGGGCCTCATTTGGTATTAACAGAACAGAGAGTTAAAGATCTAAGTAGCTAGATAGTGTGCAGCAACTGCCATGAAGTCTGTACACTGAAGAGAAGAGTCTCACATCTAGTTTTCATTTTGTTTTATGTCATAGTACCTTATTTATAGCATTCACTGGTGTGTTTGTAGAATACAGATGTTTTCAAATGCTCTGGTTTTGTCTACATGGTTATCTCCTTGTCCTGTTTGTAAGGAATCCAACATTGTAAGACATATTGCATGTTTTTCTCTTGACGATTGTTGACCTTGAAGCGTCATGAACTAACTTGAGCTGTTGGATTCTGTGGAGAAACGTTCAAAAGGGTCTGTGAAAAAGGCACTGTGGTGAGTCGCATTATGCACCCGAGCGTAAGGAGCAAGATATCTGCCACCAGCCCAGCTTGGCCTGGATTGCCTCTGTTTTAGTTCCCCTGGTTAGTGCTTTTCTCCCTAACCACTCTTGTGACTGTGATAATGTGAGTAAGGGCGGAGTTGCTAATGATCTATGTGTGAGGTAAGCTGGTTTGAGGGAGGAAATCTATGGACCTAGTCATTTTCCTTGGTGGTAAGCTTTCAGGGGTGCAGAGATGGATCTTCCTGGGGCCTTTTCTGGTCCCAGGAAGATATCGCATAGATGGGACCTCCCAAGACACACATTGAATCTTTAGGCCTGTTTTTCCTATTATGAGGTACGAACGAGTTTCTTCACTGATGGGGATGATGCTTATCTGAGAAGAAATTGTGAAAGGTGGTGTAGTGTAGAGGTGTGGCTTAAGCTTTTAAGTTTTCCTCCAGGTTTTTCCCCTAAGCTTCCTACTTCGGACGGCCTACTTACATGATACTAGTAGGTGATGTCCGGCTAACAACTTCCTAAATATACCTGCAAGCCAGATCAGTGTCTCTTTTCTCTGTATTCCCATGGAAATCAAGAGTCCCGCCGAATTTTCCATCGAAACAGTTGATTTGTGTTGTCTCTAGGAATTCTAAAGGGCGTACCGTTGCTTCCTAACCGGTGTCATTTGGGAGATCCGCCTCTGTACGTTCAAATGATTAATTTTGAGACTTTGCTCATGTGTGCAGTAAACCCTTGAATTCCCTAAGACCTTCCTTTCCTCCATCTCCTACCCCATTAAGCCCGCTTCAGTTCATCTCCTGAATTTCTTTGGAATCTGTCAGCCAGCTCTTCCTCAACTTCCTAATACTGAACTTGCCTGTCTGTTGCGATTAGGTCCTAACTGGTGTCCATATATCTTGTTTCCTTCCAATCCACTCTTCACACAAGAAACCTTCAAAGCAAGTTGGAACGTTGCTCATAAACATCGCTCACAAGCATTGTTTTGAGAATAGAAAACACACTGTTGGCCTTTAAGACTCTGCGTGGTCTAGAATCCTCTCTGCTTCTCTAGCCCCATCTTGTGCCACTTTTGCCCTCACTTTCTATGCTTCAGATACACTGAATTAACCTTAGTTCTCACTCATCTGACAGAAGTCAGTTCAGATACTATTTTTCACTGTGATTCCTAGCATTAAGGAATTTGATTATCAGGTTTTGTATGAGGACTATTTCATCAGGGGTACAGAAGTTCTGGCCATCTCTGGTTTTGGATATCCCTTATTTGTTGAGACCTTTGCGTTGTTTGGTTGCCTTTTGTCTGTTTTCCAGATGGGAAAACAGGAACAAGGGAAGTATAGGTTATTACTAGGTGGGGTTGAACAAGTGGAGCAGCAAACTGCAAAGCAGAAAGAAGAGGGACGTACTATAGAGGGATATGACTTCCATTCTCAAGGCGCCTGCATCCTGTGCAGGGAGACAGCCTAACATAAAATGTGCCTAACAACAAATATATTGACTTCTTACTAAAAATCTCCAGTTCATAGAACCGAGGGGTTTGTACCTTCTCCTTTAAAAGTGATAGTCCTGGGACTTCCCCGGTGGTCCCGTGGTGAAGACTCTGTGCTTCCAACGCAGCAGGCGTGGGTTCAATCCCTGGTTGGGGAGCTAAGATCCCACATGCTGCGCAGCCAAAGAAATTTTTGTCGAACGTTATACTCCTGTATTGTTGGCTTTAGTGGTTTAGATTTTGTTGTACTGTTAAGAAGATTTCAGTTTATTTACCGGGAACAAACAACACATAATGTAAAAATAGTTTCCCAGAAACGATTTCCATCATTCTCTTCCTCCCTTTCTCCCGCAGACTGGTGTTTCACCTTGACAAGTTCTCTGTCATTCCATAGGAAAGCTGTCTGGCTTGGAGGTTGCAATCCCAGGGAATTTTTCATCAGCGGGGAAGTCTCCATCACTACAGAGGAATCAAGGGAGAAGTCAGTCCCTGGTAAGTGAGATGCTCCCCCTAAACACCAACACAGCAGTCGTGTACCTTTCAAGGGGTTCAGGGGCAAGATGGGCAAGGCATTTCTACTAACTCTTCTTAAGGATCACGGACAGTGCCCTATGCTACGAGGTAAGCGGTGACTGCTGTAGTTCTTACTGGTGATCCTTTCCTGTCACTGATTCTCGGCTTTCTTTGTATTTCATAGGACTGTTGTCAGTCCAATACAAAATGAGTCTTATTTTTAAAAACCTGAAATGTTTTACAGAGCCTAGCATTCTCATATAGGGTCCTTTCCATTCTCCCCACTTTCCCGAGAGGCCAAGAACACGTCACACCATGAACTAGGAGAGGGGGTAGAGCCCTTTGTGATGAAATACATCAACAAAGACAGAGCCTTAGCCTGCTTGCTCTCTGGACAGGATCTCGGACCACAAGGTCTTCAATCCTGGTATAAATGAAGGAAGTGAGGACAGTTCAACTGGCACTCTCATAACAAGAGTTCGGAAACACCTTCCGAAGAGACTATAGCAGTAGATGAGGGAAGGGAGTGCTACAGTGTGGCAGTACAGGGGGAACGATCGGCTACAGCAGTGAAAAGTGTGGTACCGATTGGTGTGCTCTCGGGGTTCTTGTACATGTAGCATAGATGACCTCTACGGTGGCCCTCCCACCTTCCCACCTGCATTAGGTGTTCTTTTTTTTTGTAATTTATGTTTATGTATTTATTTACTGTTTGAACTTATTTATTCTACGTATTTATGTTTTTGGCTGCACTGGGTCTCTCATTGCTGTGCACGGGCTTTCTCTAGTTGGCGGCTAGCGGGGGCTACTCTCGGTTGCGGTGTGCGGGCATCTCATCGTGGTGGCTTCTCTTGTTGCGGAGCATGGGCTGTAGGCACGTGGGCTTCGGTAGTTGAGGCTCACGGGCTCTAGAATGCAGGCTCCGTCGTCGTGGCACATGCGCTTAGTTGCTGCACGGCATGTGGGATCTTCGCAGACCAGGGCTCGAACCCGTGTCCCCTGCATTGGCAGGCGCCACCAGGGAAGCCCTAGGTGTTCTCATATAGAGTCTAAAAACAGAGAGCACTGAGAGAAGGTAGTGGTTATTAAAGGCTCAGGATCTAAATTCTACCTGTCTCTACACCCCTTCCCAGCTGTCGATTTGACCCCATTTTTGAATGCTGACCTCATTGTTCAACTTTTCTCTGCCGTCTGTATACTCACCTTGAAAACTTGTTTCTGTGATGCGTTGAGCAGACACAGGGTGGCAGACTGCAGAGGTGGAAGCTGGTGGTCGGATATTTGTGGGCTGAATCTCCTTCAGTCCCATTCCCATTTCTGGTTGCCCAGAGGCCCTACTTCCTGTGTGTGACGCCGAGCCGTAGGATTGCGGGCAGGAGCCAAGTTCTCCATACAGTAAAGACCCCAGTGTGCCTTGGTTACAGTAATATACCTGGCTTCCTTCCTGGCAGGGAAGTGACAGGCGGCTATGCCCCTGCTTTGTTCGTGGGCCTCCTGATCCAGCAGTTCCCTTGGCTCTGCCCCTGTCGTCAGCTGCCCCTAGGATAACTCTGAGCCCTAGCCACTTCTCTGGTAGATTTCCCTATTCCCCCACTACAGTCACACCTGAATAAGGCAACTCAGACCTTTCAGAGATGTGTCCTGAACCTCTTGTTTTCTGAAATACCTATCTGGTGGTTGTGAGACTTAAGGCCAGCGTCCCCGAGAGACTTTTTCTATTTCTCCTAGTAAACCTAGACTCATCTTCTGTCACCTTCAACTCTACTCCAATTGTGTTCTTTCAACCCAGACCTCTGACCCTGCTTTTTACTTCTGCCATTTCATCCTCGCTCCTGCTTCCTTTCCTAAATCCATACGTCTCTTTTGGCCTTCCTAGCCCTGGGCCAAGTTCCTTCCTCTTTGCTCAGTTTTTACCCCTTTCCTTCATTCTCCCATCCAACTTTCAGTCCTTCCTTTCTCACGCCCCAGTTAGCAGCATCTGAAAATTCGAAAGGTTTGTTACTCGTCTATTAATTGTATTCCATTTACTTATTCAGTTCTATACCTGTCTTACCTGTGTATGGAAGAACAGCTGGTAGCCAAGGTGGCACCAAGAATCCTAGCAGCTCTCACTTGACGTATCCGTAGTAGTCGGCAATTTCCATTTCGTTTTCCCTCTCGGTGAAAAATTGCAGCTTGCCCGAAGAGGTGTATCTGGCAGCATTCTCCCGTTGTTGTTGAGCCCGCCTCTTCATGGCCTCTCGCTCTGGCCTCTGCTCTTGTTCGATGGGCTTTGACATGACTGGCTCAGGCACGTTGGGTTCCCTCCATGGAACTCGTTGCTTGCTGAAGTCTTGGAGTAGAAAGTGGGTTTGGAGCTTGGGTGGGGACTGGCGCTTATTCACAGCAGGGGGAACAGGCTCCCGCTGGAGAGGAGCGCCAGATGAAGTTTTGGAGGGTGCAGGCCTAGGAGCAGCAGACTGAGGGACACGAGGCTGGGTATGGTTGGGCCAAGCCGGTTGGGTTGGGTTGGTCACAGTTGGCTGAGCTGGTTTGGCGGGGCCTGGCAAAGAGGCAGGAGCTGGCTGGGATGAATTGGCTGCAGCAGGTTGAGCTGAGTCAGTAGAACCAGGCTGGGCACGGTAAGCCCCAGCAGGCCGATGTGAGGCCAGAGACTGTGGCCTCCGAGGAGCGGGTCGAGCTTGAGGCTTGTCCCAGGCAGAAAAAGGCAGAGGTATCAACTTGACCTTCCCAGGAGGAGGCCGCTCATACTGGGCTGGAGACGGACACTCTGTTTCAGCACTGCTGTCTGGTTTCTGGGCTTGGACTTGCGTTTTCTCAGGACCCTTCCCCTCACGTGGGGTATGCCGCCATGGCTGGATAGCTGGGGGTGGCTGGGGGTCTTTGGGGTTGCTTGACTTTCCCAAGAGCCGACAGGAAGAGCGCCCAGTTTTCGTCTCATTCTTCTTCCCCAGCGCATGAAGAACCTTCACAGACTCCAGCATGCGCACGCCAAGGGAGGTTCGAGGCTTTTGAAAGCTCTGTTGGAGAAGCTCAGTTTGGTGTTCCTTTCGCTTCGTGTGGGGGATTGCTGGCTTCTCTTCTGCCTTGACTTTGTTCCCTGACTGCTTGTTCTCCTCAGCCTTGTTTCTCCCTCTGGTCCTTTTGGTCTTTTCCTGCCTGTGGCTCTTAGTTTTGCTGATCTTTCTGGATGCAGCTTTCTGAGGTTTGCCTTGAGAGTGCTTGGCCGTGTTCACAGGAGCCCTGTCACTGACTGCAGCGTGGCATATAACCACTTCTCCCCCTAACAGGCACTCTGGATTCTTTGGCTGGATTTTGGCCTTGGGAGCGCCACTGATAGGCTCAGAGGCTTTCTGTTTGTTCTTCCTGGGTTGATCAGAGGGAACCTTTATGACACTTGGCTTTTCCTGCACCTGATTCACCTTAATGGCTCTGGTGTCTTTAGCTTTGATCACGTTGGGACCTTGGGATTGATCAAGATCTTTCAAAGGATTAAAGAGCTGGGGAAGGTGAATATCCTCCGCCAGTGTAGTAATGTCTGCAAGACCACTGCTAGGTTCAATCCCATTTTCAAGTGTCCCTAGGTCCTGACGACTCCGGCTGTTCTCTCCCAGATCAGCATTTTCAGAACCAGGCTGCTCCTCTTGGCTGAGGGGATCGGTGCAGGCCAGCGGCTGGTGAATATCAGGGATTCCTAAAGGGAGTAGTGGAGGATCTTGGTTCTCTGTTGGGATCTGGTAGGCATCCAGAGGCTTTGAAAGCTTGGTTTTGATATCATCCACGTGCTTACTCTCTATTTGTCCCTGGCTTGGAGCTGGAGGCAGGGCCAGGAGACGCCTGGCACTCTGGACTGGAGCTGTCACTGAAATGTCCCCAAGTTCAGATGGTGGGTTACTCTCAAGTATGTGGCTGTTTCTGCTACTGCAGGACTTGGGGAGTTCTTGACTTTGTGTCACACAAAACGTCTGGCTTGGAGGTTGCAATCCCAGGGAATTTTTCATCACCAGGGGGGAGGTCTCCATCCCTACAAAGGGATCAAGGGAGAAGTCAGTCCCTGGTAAGTGAGATGCTCCCCCTAAACACCAACACAGCAGTCGTGTACCTTTCAAGGGGTTCAGGGGCAAGATGGGCAAGGCATTTCTACTAACTCTTCTTAAGGATCACGGACAGTGCCCTATGCTACGAGGTAAGCGGTGACTGTTGTAATTCTTACTGGTGAGCCTTTCCTGTCGCTGATTCTCGGCTCGCTTTGTATTTCATAGGACTGTTTATAAGTCCAATACAAAATGAGTCTTATTTTTAAAAACCTGAAATGTTTTACAAAGCCTAGCATTCTCATATAGGGTCCTTTCCATTCTCCCCACTTTCCCGAGAGGCCAAGAACACGTCACACCATGAACTAGGAGAGGGGGTAGAGCCCTTGCTGATGAAATACATCAACAAAGACAGAGTCTTAGCCTGCTTGCTCTCTGGACAGGATCTCGGACCACAAGGTCTTCAATCCTGGTATAAATGAAGGAAGTGAGGACAGTTCAACTGGCACTCTCATAACAAGAGTTCTGAAACACCTTCCGAAGAGACTATAGCAGTAGATGAGGGAAGGGAGTGCTACAGTGTGGCAGTACAGGGGGAACGATCGGCTACAGCAGTGAAAAGTGTGGTACCGATTGGTGTGCTCTCGGGGTTCTTGTACATGTAGCATAGATGACCTCTACAGTGGCCCTCCCACCGTCCCACCTGCATTAGGTGTTCTTTTTTTTTTGTAATTTATGTTTATGTATTTATTTACTGTTTGAACTTATTTATTCTACGTATTTATGTTTTTGGCTGCACTGGGTCTCTCATTGCTGTGCACGGGCTTTCTCTAGTTGGCGGCTAGCGGGGGCTACTCTTGGTTGCGGTGTGCGGGCTTCTCATCGCGGTGGCTTCTCTTGTTGCGGAGCATGGGCTGTAGGCACGTGGGCTTCGGTAGTTGAGGCTCACGGGCTCTAGAATGCAGGCTCCGTCGTTGTGGCACATGCGCTTAGTTGCTGCACGGCATGTGGGATCTTCGCAGACCAGGGCTCGAACCCGTGTCCCCCGCATTGCATTGGCAGGCGGATTCTTAACCACGGCGCCACCAGGGAAGCCCTAGGTGTTCTCATAGAGAGTCTAAAAACAGAGGGCACTGAGCGAAGGTAGTGGTTATTAAAGGCTCAGGATCTGAATTCTACCTGCCTCTACACCCCTTCCCAGCTGTCGATTTGACCCCATTTTTGAATGCCGACCTCATTCTTCAACTTTCTCTGGCGTTTGTTATACTCACCTTGAAAACTTGTTTCTGTGATGCGTTGAGCAGACACAGGGTGGCAGACTGCAGAGGTGGAAGCTGGTGGTCGGATATTTGTGGGCTGAATCTCCTTCGGTCCCATTCCCATTTCTGGTTGCCCAGAGGCCCGACTTCCTGTGTATGACGCCGAGCCGTAGGATTGCGGGCAGGAGCCAAGTTCTCCATACAGTAAAGACCCCAGTGTGCCTTGGTTATAGTAATATACCTGGCTTCCTTCCTGGCAGGGAAGTGGCAGGCGGCTCTGCCCCTGATTTGGAATCTGAGATGGTGTTCCCTGAGCAAGGCTGGCAGAAAGCGATGGATGTAGAGGGACCATGTTCTTGGCGTCTGAAGTTTTATCATACTGGGCTGCCAGAAACATGGAGGAGGCAGCTGTGTGGCGGTCAGTGAGTGCCAGAGTAAAGTCTCCGAGTGAAGAAGAATTCTTTTCAGTGCTTGCTGTGATGTCCCACTCAAGAACACCTGGATAGGAAGCAGCTGAAGTGGAGATCTGGCTGTGGTCAGTAACTCCAGATAACATAGTCGTGCTAGAATGTTGGTAAAGGTAGGCACTACCCATGAGTGTCTGGAAAGGGGTACCAGTAGCCGATGCCGAACTGACGGCAGGGGCAGAGACTCTGGAGAAGTTGCAGACACTTCGTGTTAGGGAAGTTGCATTGCTCACCACAGGAGGAGAATGCTGCAGAGAATTTAGAGTTCCAAGTAGAGATGGATGTTGGAAATTTTCTGTAAGAACAAGAGGGTCATGAAAAACTCAGGGAGGTTGAGAAATTCTCACTACGTTTGAGGAACGGCATCATCTGAAGGTTCTTGCTATCAGGACACCTCTACTATCACTACTTCCTGAGAAACCCAAAATCAGACAGTTAATGATGGCTGTAAGGACTGAGCAGTTTTCCACTCTTCTCTATTCACTGCCTGTGCTCCCATCTTGGGCACAGACGGGCAGAAGAGCCAAGTGGTGTGGTTCAGAGATTGTTCTCTAGGCTGGAAGCAACCTTCTCCCTGCCCTGTCTTTCCCTTCAGCCTGCACTCGTATTGACTTCTATGCTATTTCCTAGACTGGAAGCATTTTAGAACTAGGAGGCCCTTAGAGAACTTCGATGTTCTCAGTCTCATTTCGTAAGGAAACTGAGGCTCAGAGAGGTCGGGTTGACTTGTTCAAGTTCTCTCATTATGTTAGTATCATTACCAGGTTTCAGAACCTAAGTATCCTGACTTCCTTGCCAGGACTCCACTCTGAGCATGATACTGCCAGAAAGCAGGAGAAATAGAACTTATAATATAGGCATTTTTTTTGTCCATTAGAAAACAGTACGGCTGTTACCATTGTCGTCTTCAGTGTCTCCCTTTGCTTGTGCAGTTCCCACGCTATTACCTAGAGGTGACGTACAGCTCAGTCCAACTGGTGAATTGAAAGAGTCATTTTTGCCCTCTTCAAGCCTGGTTTCTCATCCTACCTCAAAATGATTACCCGAAAGTGGATTTCTTAAGTGCTTTTGGAAAGGGAAGAGTTATCTGATTACTTCAGATTCCTCACCTGTAAAGTGGTTATAACACCACCACCAATAATAATAGCAGTAATAATTAATAGATGAATAAGCTGATCTATTGCGTATGATTTATATGGAGGAAGATACAATAAGTTCTAGAAAGACAAAGAAAAATCATGACAAGCATATTACGTTAACGAAAAAGAAATCCATAGATATTAATGAAAACTGGGGTATGTGGCAAGTATCGAAGCCTAATGAATTTACTAACAAATGGCATTCTGTACTATCCATGCAATATTATGAAAGTGAATTTTGCCCACTCTATTTTAGTGAATACTATTAACCAGAAGACACGATGGAGGTGATAGAGGTGAATGAATTCCTAGCCAATGCATACAGACAGAGAAGGTATGTCAGTAAAAAATGCATAACAAGCAACAGAATGCAATAAATGTGCATGTATAGGTAGCCACAACACATATAGACAAGTATTTCAATGAAAACCGGTACGAAGCAGACAGCAAAATAATAAGTGTAAAAGAGTTTCATTATTGTGCTCCTTCATATTTTTACCCAGCAAGTAAGAGGTATTAAGCCTAGGAGAAATATATATTTCAATGAATATAGCTTATATAATAAGCAGAAAGGAAGCTTAAAATGTATCAGGAAGGTTTTTGGATTTATCCTAGAACTTAGATTAGAATCATCTTCAGCATCCAAGAAGATGGCATCCCAAAACCTCAAAAAACCATCATGCCTAGAATCCAATTAAAAAAGATTTTCAAATGTAAGAAAATCCACAGGACTCCACAATATGGTTTTCGATAAACGTGGATGTTTGTTTGTTTTGTTTCTTTGGCCGCGCCGCGTGGCCCTGGCCGTGAAAGCACCGAGTCCTAAGCACTGGACCGCCAGGGAATTCCCTAAGTGGGGGGGGGAATTAGAGATGTGGGGCTTGACTTTTTCTTCTTCTTCTTCTTCTTCTTCGGTAGCTAAGCTCTACAAGCGAACGATGGCTGTTGATCAATGTGCTCTCTGTGTTAGGAAGGAAATAACTGTAAAAATGAAAAGCAGCCTTGCCTTAGAACCTACATATCACACCAAGGAAAATAGTCCTTCTGATTCAATTTAGAAGATATCACTTAAAATGTTGAATTGGTGAAATGTCTACCTAGTTTAAAAATTAGAAAGAATAAAACACTGAAAAGCAGCCCCCTAGATAACCACTGTGGTTGCTTGTTTATAGGAGGCATCATTTCTAAAACGTATTTCTAAAATGTTTATATTCAAAACTGTCAAGTGGCCAACTGTATTCAGAGAGGCAATAAAAGAAAGAAAACGGAGTATGACTTTTCTGATAAGCTGCCTTTCCTGGTGATCCCCTGTTCTGGCCTTACTTTCCTTCTTAGTCTGTTAATGTAAGGGTTTGCTACCATCAACTTGGTTTTGCCCTGCTCTGAGCAGGTTTCCCTCTGTGCTGTTTCTGCTTTAATTGAAAATCTTTGGTTCCCATCAGCATTCCATTGCAAACTCCGTTTTTCTTGAGAGCTCCTCTATGCTTTCCCTCTTCATTCTTACATTTTCTCCCATCTCTTGGTGCCTGTTGGCCTGTGCTAATGAAAACCATCCTAAACTTCCTTACGCTCGACTCTGTGCCTCCCTGTAGAGCCCAGTACTCTCCATCCTCTCTCCCTATTCTCTCTTTTCAACTAGTCGAAATCCTAGTGGAGGGAGACCATTAGAGATGAAACATCTTGGTATATATTGCTAGTTTTCTATGTCCCCTGGCTTTTCTATGTTTCTGTTGAAACACTCTTGAGAAGTGTCTGATTTCGTTTTCTACATGGGTACCCTTTAAGGCTCAATACTGGAAAAGAAGGGGATCAGAGTGATCAACCCAACGTGGTATCCTAACGTAACAGTTAAGGAAAGCAACAGGCTTTGTGAGACAGCCAGTGATTTGTCCAAAGTCACACAGATAGTAAACGTCAAAGTCAAAACTGAAATTAGGTCTCCAGACGTGTAGTTCAATACTTTCCCTCATTATTCCATGCTATTTTGAATCTCCTACTTACTCAATTTAGGGGCAAAAGAAATCGAACGCAAAACTTTCCAAAGTTTCTTTTCTTACCTGACATGGTCAGAGAAGAGGAAGCATCCACTGCAGGTACAAGGGATGAGGAGACAACACTAGAGGATGTCCGAGTGGCTGCAGCTGAACGGCGCACGTGTCCAGTACAGAGGTCACTGGTTACTGGTCCAAACAGCTCCACGGAAACCCCAAGACTCTACCAAGTGGTAGTAGGTTTGGTAGGAGAGTGATGTCACAAAGCAGGCAGTTGAAAGGTATGAGAGAGCCAATAGGGAGGTCCGATCCCCAACAGGAAGGCGGGCTTGGGTGAAGAGAGTGTAGGAGAGCTAAAACAACACCTGAGTTTCTGAGCTCTGGGGAGGAAATCCTAGAAGACAGATTTACCTCCCCCAGGCTCTTCCATTAGGGAAATCATTGCCACATTTCTTACAGACGTTCATTAATACACTGAACTAAGAGTTACTTATATTCTACAGAGTATTCTATTTTATGTATCATATACTTAGAGCTATATAGATCTTCTTTAATTAATAATCCTTAGGAAGGAAAGAGCCATCTAGTTTGAACTATTACAGTTGTTCTGAAATCATATGTGTCTAATGAGTGAACTGATAGCAGCTTTTAAGGAGCCAAAGTAGGGATTAAGAAGCTCTCTTTGTAACTTGGTTCAAGAGTAGGGTGAAGTTTCTTGAGTGTACCTTGTGGAGAATGTTGTGGTCCAAGGCTCTTCTCTTTTAGTTTCTTCTCCTTGACTCCTACCTTCCTTGGGCTGGGCTAGGCTGGGGGCCAGGTTGGACTTGCGACTTAACGTTTCTCTTCCGCTTTCTCTTTTTTTTTTTTCTTCCATTATGGGCATTGCTTCGAGGACAAGCCTTGATCTTGCATTGGACGTTACTTCCTGTCACCTTCCAGCAGCAGGAGTCTTCTTTTCAGTGCTTGATGCTTCACGAAATAGACTCTGCCCGTTGGCAGCAAATACCAGAGAGCTAGGAGACAGAGCTGGTTGCAGACCTTTCCTCTTCCAGCCTTTGGTTGCAATTGTTTGGCCCATAATTTGCTAGCTCTAGTTCCTTGGGCCACACAGGTATCCTGCCATCTCCAGCTCTTGTTATATGTGAGAGACATTCTGAACACTGTCCCTTTTTCTTTGCACAGAAGTATATACAGTGTGGCAGTTACTGTAATCTCCTCCGCCTTGCAAACAGCCACTCTAGAATCTTGGACCTCTAGGACTCTCTGTCTTGCATGCTTGGGGGCAAGGCCAAGCAAAATGAAGAGGAGAATAATTAGAGAAAGAGGAGGACGTTGGTGGAGAATTGGGAGCAGGTAAGGTGAAAGGGCACAGGAGAAAAGAGATGCATGTAGACTTTTTGGTTTCTGTGGGAAACAGGTTGACACACTTGGGCCTCATTTGGTATTAACAGAACAGAGAGTTAAAGATCTAAGTAGCTAGATAGTGTGCAGCAACTGCCATGAAGTCTGTACACTGAAGAGAAGAGTCTCACATCTAGTTTTCATTTTGTTTTATGTCATAGTACCTTATTTATAGCATTCACTGGTGTGTTTGTAGAATACAGATGTTTTCAAATGCTCTGGTTTTGTCTACATGGTTATCTCCTTGTCCTGTTTGTAAGGAATCCAACATTGTAAGACATATTGCATGTTTTTCTCTTGACGATTGTTGACCTTGAAGCGTCATGAACTAACTTGAGCTGTTGGATTCTGTGGAGAAACGTTCAAAAGGGTCTGTGACAAAGGCACTGTGGTGAGTCGCATTATGCACCCGAGCGTAAGGAGCAAGATATCTGCCACCAGCCCAGCTTGGCCTGGATTGCCTCTGTTTTAGTTCCCCTGGTTAGTGCTTTTCTCCCTAACCACTCTTGTGACTGTGATAATGTGAGTAAGGGCGGAGTTGCTAATGATCTATGTGTGAGGTAAGCTGGTTTGAGGGAGGAAATCTATGGACCTAGTCATTTTCCTTGGTGGTAAGCTTTCAGGGGTGCAGAGATGGATCTTCCTGGGGCCTTTTCTGGTCCCAGGAAGATATCGCATAGATGGGACCTCCCAAGACACACATTGAATCTTTAGGCCTGTTTTTCCTATTATGAGGTACGAACGAGTTTCTTCACTGATGGGGATGATGCTTATCTGAGAAGAAATTGTGAAAGGTGGTGTAGTGTAGAGGTGTGGCTTAAGCTTTTAAGTTTTCCTCCAGGTTTTTCCCCTAAGCTTCCTACTTCGGACGGCCTACTTACATGATACTAGTAGGTGATGTCCGGCTAACAACTTCCTAAATATACCTGCAAGCCAGATCAGTGTCTCTTTTCTCTGTATTCCCATGGAAATCAAGAGTCCCGCCGAATTTTCCATCGAAACAGTTGATTTGTGTTGTCTCTAGGAATTCTAAAGGGCGTACCGTTGCTTCCTAACCGGTGTCATTTGGGAGATCCGCCTCTGTACGTTCAAATGATTAATTTTGAGACTTTGCTCATGTGTGCAGTAAACCCTTGAATTCCCTAAGACCTTCCTTTCCTCCATCTCCTACCCCATTAAGCCCGCTTCAGTTCATCTCCTGAATTTCTTTGGAATCTGTCAGCCAGCTCTTCCTCAACTTCCTAATACTGAACTTGCCTGTCTGTTGCGATTAGGTCCTAACTGGTGTCCATATATCTTGTTTCCTTCCAATCCACTCTTCACACAAGAAACCTTCAAAGCAAGTTGGAACGTTGCTCATAAACATCGCTCACAAGCATTGTTTTGAGAATAGAAAACACACTGTTGGCCTTTAAGACTCTGCGTGGTCTAGAATCCTCTCTGCTTCTCTAGCCCCATCTTGTGCCACTTTTGCCCTCACTTTCTATGCTTCAGATACACTGAATTAACCTTAGTTCTCACTCATCTGACAGAAGTCAGTTCAGATACTATTTTTCACTGTGATTCCTAGCATTAAGGAATTTGATTATCAGGTTTTGTATGAGGACTATTTCATCAGGGGTACAGAAGTTCTGGCCATCTCTGGTTTTGGATATCCCTTATTTGTTGAGACCTTTGCGTTGTTTGGTTGCCTTTTGTCTGTTTTCCAGATGGGAAAACAGGAACAAGGGAAGTATAGGTTATTACTAGGTGGGGTTGAACAAGTGGAGCAGCAAACTGCAAAGCAGAAAGAAGAGGGACGTACTATAGAGGGATATGACTTCCATTCTCAAGGCGCCTGCATCCTGTGCAGGGAGACAGCCTAACATAAAATGTGCCTAACAACAAATATATTGACTTCTTACTAAAAATCTCCAGTTCATAGAACCGAGGGGTTTGTACCTTCTCCTTTAAAAGTGATAGTCCTGGGACTTCCCCGGTGGTCCCGTGGTGAAGACTCTGCGCTTCCAACGCAGCAGGCGTGGGTTCAATCCCTGGTTGGGGAGCTAAGATCCCACATGCTGCGCAGCCAAAGAAATTTTTGTCGAACGTTATACTCCTGTATTGTTGGCTTTAGTGGTTTAGATTTTGTTGTACTGTTAAGAAGATTTCAGTTTATTTACCGGGAACAAACAACACATAATGTAAAAATAGTTTCCCAGAAACGATTTCCATCATTCTCTTCCTCCCTTTCTCCCGCAGACTGGTGTTTCACCTTGACAAGTTCTCTGTCATTCCATAGGAAAGCTGTCTGGCTTGGAGGTTGCAATCCCAGGGAATTTTTCATCAGCGGGGAAGTCTCCATCACTACAGAGGAATCAAGGGAGAAGTCAGTCCCTGGTAAGTGAGATGCTCCCCCTAAACACCAACACAGCAGTCGTGTACCTTTCAAGGGGTTCAGGGGCAAGATGGGCAAGGCATTTCTACTAACTCTTCTTAAGGATCACGGACAGTGCCCTATGCTACGAGGTAAGCGGTGACTGCTGTAGTTCTTACTGGTGATCCTTTCCTGTCACTGATTCTCGGCTTTCTTTGTATTTCATAGGACTGTTGTCAGTCCAATACAAAATGAGTCTTATTTTTAAAAACCTGAAATGTTTTACAGAGCCTAGCATTCTCATATAGGGTCCTTTCCATTCTCCCCACTTTCCCGAGAGGCCAAGAACACGTCACACCATGAACTAGGAGAGGGGGTAGAGCCCTTTGTGATGAAATACATCAACAAAGACAGAGCCTTAGCCTGCTTGCTCTCTGGACAGGATCTCGGACCACAAGGTCTTCAATCCTGGTATAAATGAAGGAAGTGAGGACAGTTCAACTGGCACTCTCATAACAAGAGTTCGGAAACACCTTCCGAAGAGACTATAGCAGTAGATGAGGGAAGGGAGTGCTACAGTGTGGCAGTACAGGGGGAACGATCGGCTACAGCAGTGAAAAGTGTGGTACCGATTGGTGTGCTCTCGGGGTTCTTGTACATGTAGCATAGATGACCTCTACGGTGGCCCTCCCACCTTCCCACCTGCATTAGGTGTTCTTTTTTTTTGTAATTTATGTTTATGTATTTATTTACTGTTTGAACTTATTTATTCTACGTATTTATGTTTTTGGCTGCACTGGGTCTCTCATTGCTGTGCACGGGCTTTCTCTAGTTGGCGGCTAGCGGGGGCTACTCTCGGTTGCGGTGTGCGGGCATCTCATCGCGGTGGCTTCTCTTGTTGCGGAGCATGGGCTGTAGGCACGTGGGCTTCGGTAGTTGAGGCTCACGGGCTCTAGAATGCAGGCTCCGTCGTCGTGGCACATGCGCTTAGTTGCTGCACGGCATGTGGGATCTTCGCAGACCAGGGCTCGAACCCGTGTCCCCTGCATTGGCAGGCGCCACCAGGGAAGCCCTAGGTGTTCTCATATAGAGTCTAAAAACAGAGAGCACTGAGAGAAGGTAGTGGTTATTAAAGGCTCAGGATCTAAATTCTACCTGTCTCTACACCCCTTCCCAGCTGTCGATTTGACCCCATTTTTGAATGCTGACCTCATTGTTCAACTTTTCTCTGCCGTCTGTATACTCACCTTGAAAACTTGTTTCTGTGATGCGTTGAGCAGACACAGGGTGGCAGACTGCAGAGGTGGAAGCTGGTGGTCGGATATTTGTGGGCTGAATCTCCTTCAGTCCCATTCCCATTTCTGGTTGCCCAGAGGCCCTACTTCCTGTGTGTGACGCCGAGCCGTAGGATTGCGGGCAGGAGCCAAGTTCTCCATACAGTAAAGACCCCAGTGTGCCTTGGTTACAGTAATATACCTGGCTTCCTTCCTGGCAGGGAAGTGACAGGCGGCTATGCCCCTGCTTTGTTCGTGGGCCTCCTGATCCAGCAGTTCCCTTGGCTCTGCCCCTGTCGTCAGCTGCCCCTAGGATAACTCTGAGCCCTAGCCACTTCTCTGGTAGATTTCCCTATTCCCCCACTACAGTCACACCTGAATAAGGCAACTCAGACCTTTCAGAGATGTGTCCTGAACCTCTTGTTTTCTGAAATACCTATCTGGTGGTTGTGAGACTTAAGGCCAGCGTCCCCGAGAGACTTTTTCTATTTCTCCTAGTAAACCTAGACTCATCTTCTGTCACCTTCAACTCTACTCCAATTGTGTTCTTTCAACCCAGACCTCTGACCCTGCTTTTTACTTCTGCCATTTCATCCTCGCTCCTGCTTCCTTTCCTAAATCCATACGTCTCTTTTGGCCTTCCTAGCCCTGGGCCAAGTTCCTTCCTCTTTGCTCAGTTTTTACCCCTTTCCTTCATTCTCCCATCCAACTTTCAGTCCTTCCTTTCTCACGCCCCAGTTAGCAGCATCTGAAAATTCGAAAGGTTTGTTACTCGTCTATTAATTGTATTCCATTTACTTATTCAGTTCTATACCTGTCTTACCTGTGTATGGAAGAACAGCTGGTAGCCAAGGTGGCACCAAGAATCCTAGCAGCTCTCACTTGACGTATCCGTAGTAGTCGGCAATTTCCATTTCGTTTTCCCTCTCGGTGAAAAATTGCAGCTTGCCCGAAGAGGTGTATCTGGCAGCATTCTCCCGTTGTTGTTGAGCCCGCCTCTTCATGGCCTCTCGCTCTGGCCTCTGCTCTTGTTCGATGGGCTTTGACATGACTGGCTCAGGCACGTTGGGTTCCCTCCATGGAACTCGTTGCTTGCTGAAGTCTTGGAGTAGAAAGTGGGTTTGGAGCTTGGGTGGGGACTGGCGCTTATTCACAGCAGGGGGAACAGGCTCCCGCTGGAGAGGAGCGCCAGATGAAGTTTTGGAGGGTGCAGGCCTAGGAGCAGCAGACTGAGGGACACGAGGCTGGGTATGGTTGGGCCAAGCCGGTTGGGTTGGGTTGGTCACAGTTGGCTGAGCTGGTTTGGCGGGGCCTGGCAAAGAGGCAGGAGCTGGCTGGGATGAATTGGCTGCAGCAGGTTGAGCTGAGTCAGTAGAACCAGGCTGGGCACGGTAAGCCCCAGCAGGCCGATGTGAGGCCAGAGACTGTGGCCTCCGAGGAGCGGGTCGAGCTTGAGGCTTGTCCCAGGCAGAAAAAGGCAGAGGTATCAACTTGACCTTCCCAGGAGGAGGCCGCTCATACTGGGCTGGAGACGGACACTCTGTTTCAGCACTGCTGTCTGGTTTCTGGGCTTGGACTTGCGTTTTCTCAGGACCCTTCCCCTCACGTGGGGTATGCCGCCATGGCTGGATAGCTGGGGGTGGCTGGGGGTCTTTGGGGTTGCTTGACTTTCCCAAGAGCCGACAGGAAGAGCGCCCAGTTTTCGTCTCATTCTTCTTCCCCAGCGCATGAAGAACCTTCACAGACTCCAGCATGCGCACGCCAAGGGAGGTTCGAGGCTTTTGAAAGCTCTGTTGGAGAAGCTCAGTTTGGTGTTCCTTTCGCTTCGTGTGGGGGATTGCTGGCTTCTCTTCTGCCTTGACTTTGTTCCCTGACTGCTTGTTCTCCTCAGCCTTGTTTCTCCCTCTGGTCCTTTTGGTCTTTTCCTGCCCGTGGCTCTTAGTTTTGCTGATCTTTCTGGATGCAGCTTTCTGAGGTTTGCCTTGAGAGTGCTTGGCCGTGTTCACAGGAGCCCTGTCACTGACTGCAGCGTGGCATATAACCACTTCTCCCCCTAACAGGCACTCTGGATTCTTTGGCTGGATTTTGGCCTTGGGAGCGCCACTGATAGGCTCAGAGGCTTTCTGTTTGTTCTTCCTGGGTTGATCAGAGGGAACCTTTATGACACTTGGCTTTTCCTGCACCTGATTCACCTTAATGGCTCTGGTGTCTTTAGCTTTGATCACGTTGGGACCTTGGGATTGATCAAGATCTTTCAAAGGATTAAAGAGCTGGGGAAGGTGAATATCCTCCGCCAGTGTAGTAATGTCTGCAAGACCACTGCTAGGTTCAATCCCATTTTCAAGTGTCCCTAGGTCCTGACGACTCCGGCTGTTCTCTCCCAGATCAGCATTTTCAGAACCAGGCTGCTCCTCTTGGCTGAGGGGATCGGTGCAGGCCAGCGGCTGGTGAATATCAGGGATTCCTAAAGGGAGTAGTGGAGGATCTTGGTTCTCTGTTGGGATCTGGTAGGCATCCAGAGGCTTTGAAAGCTTGGTTTTGATATCATCCACGTGCTTACTCTCTATTTGTCCCTGGCTTGGAGCTGGAGGCAGGGCCAGGAGACGCCTGGCACTCTGGACTGGAGCTGTCACTGAAATGTCCCCAAGTTCAGATGGTGGGTTACTCTCAAGTATGTGGCTGTTTCTGCTACTGCAGGACTTGGGGAGTTCTTGACTTTGTGTCACACAAAACGTCTGGCTTGGAGGTTGCAATCCCAGGGAATTTTTCATCACCAGGGGGGAGGTCTCCATCCCTACAAAGGGATCAAGGGAGAAGTCAGTCCCTGGTAAGTGAGATGCTCCCCCTAAACACCAACACAGCAGTCATGTACCTTTCAAGGGGTTCAGGGGCAAGATGGGCAAGGCATTTCTACTAACTCTTCTTAAGGATCGCGGACAGTGCCCTATGCTACGAGGTAAGCGGTGACTGTTGTAATTCTTACTGGTGAGCCTTTCCTGTCACTGATTCTCGGCTCGCTTTGTATTTCATAGGACTGTTATAAGTCCAATACAAAATGAGTCTTATTTTTAAAAACCTGAAATGTTTTACAAAGCCTAGCATTCTCATATAGGGTCCTTTCCATTCTCCCCACTTTCCCGAGAGGCCAAGAACACGTCACACCATGAACTAGGAGAGGGGGTAGAGCCCTTGCTGATGAAACACATCAACAAAGACAGAGTCTTAGCCTGCTTGCTCTCTGGACAGGATCTCGGACCACAAGGTCTTCAATCCTGGTATAAATGAAGGAAGTGAGGACAGTTCAACTGGCACTCACATAACAAGAGTTCTGAAACACCTTCCGAAGAGACTATAGCAGTAGATGAGGGAAGGGAGTGCTACAGTGTGGCAGTACAGGGGGAACGATCGGCTACAGCAGTGAAAAGTGTGGTACCGATTGGTGTGCTCTCGGCGTTCTTGTACATGTAGCATAGATGACCTCTACAGTGGCCCTCCCACCTTCCCACCTGCATTAGGTGTTCTTTTTTTTGTAATTTATGTTTATGTATTTATTTACTGTTTGAACTTATTTATTCTACGTATTTATTTTTTTGGCTGCACTGGGTCTCTCATTGCTGTGCACGGGCTTTCTCTAGTTGGCGGCTAGCGGGGGCTACTCTCGGTTGCGGTGTGCGGGCTTCTCATCGCGGTGGCTTCTCTTGTTGCGGAGCATGGGCTGTAGGCACGTGGGCTTCGGTAGTTGAGGCTCACGGGCTCTAGAATGCAGGCTCCGTCGTTGTGGCACATGCGCTTAGTTGCTGCACGGCATGTGGGATCTTCGCAGACCAGGGCTCGAACCCGTGTCCCCCGCATTGCATTGGCAGGCGGATTCTTAACCACGGCGCCACCAGGGAAGCCCTAGGTGTTCTCATAGAGAGTCTAAAAACAGAGGGCACTGAGCGAAGGTAGTGGTTATTAAAGGCTCAGGATCTAAATTCTACCTGCCTCTACACCCCTTCCCAGCTGTCGATTTGACCCCATTTTTGAGTGCCGACCTCATTCTTCAACTTTCTCTGGCGTTTGTTATACTCACCTTGAAAACTTGTTTCTGTGATGCGTTGAGCAGACACAGGGTGGCAGACTGCAGAGGTGGAAGCTGGTGGTCGGATATTTGTGGGCTGAATCTCCTTCAGTCCCATTCCCATTTCTGGTTGCCCAGAGGCCCGACTTCCTGTGTATGACGCCGAGCCGTAGGATTGCGGGCAGGAGCCAAGTTCTCCATACAGTAAAGACCCCAGTGTGCCTTGGTTACAGTAATATACCTGGCTTCCTTCCTGGCAGGGAAGTGACAGGCGGCTCTGCCCCTGATTTGGAATCTGAGATGGTGTTCCCTGAGCAAGGCTGGCAGAAAGCGATGGATGTAGAGGGACCATGTTCTTGGCGTCTGAAGTTTTATCATCCTGGGCTGCCAGAAACATGGAGGAGGCAGCTGTGTGGCGGTCAGTGAGTGCCAGAGTAAAGTCTCCGAGTGAAGAAGAATTCTTTTCAGTGCTTGCTGTGATGTCCCACTCAAGAACACCTGGATAGGAAGCAGCTGAAGTGGAGATCTGGCTGTGGTCAGTAACTCCAGATAACATAGTCGTGCTAGAATGTTGGTAAAGGTAGGCACTACCCATGAGTGTCTGGAAAGGGGTACCAGTAGCCGATGCCGAACTGACGGCAGGGGCAGAGACTCTGGAGAAGTTGCAGACACTTCGTGTTAGGGAAGTTGCATTGCTCACCACAGGAGGAGAATGCTGCAGAGAATTTAGAGTTCCAAGTAGAGATGGATGTTGGAAATTTTCTGTAAGAACAAGAGGGTCATGAAAAACTCAGGGAGGTTGAGAAATTCTCACTACGTTTGAGGAACGGCATCATCTGAAGGTTCTTGCTATCAGGACACCTCTACTATCACTACTTCCTGAGAAACCCAAAATCAGACAGTTAATGATGGCTGTAAGGACTGAGCAGTTTTCCACTCTTCTCTATTCACTGCCTGTGCTCCCATCTTGGGCACAGACGGGCAGAAGAGCCAAGTGGTGTGGTTCAGAGATTGTTCTCTAGGCTGGAAGCAACCTTCTCCCTGCCCTGTCTTTCCCTTCAGCCTGCACTCGTATTGACTTCTATGCTATTTCCTAGACTGGAAGCATTTTAGAACTAGGAGGCCCTTAGAGAACTTCGATGTTCTCAGTCTCATTTCGTGAGTAAGGAAACTGAGGCTCAGAGAGGTCGGGTTGACTTGTTCAAGTTCTCTCATTATGTTAGTATCATTACCAGGTTTCAGAACCTAAGTATCCTGACTTCCTTGCCAGGACTCCACTCTGAGCATGATACTGCCAGAAAGCAGGAGAAATAGAACTTATAATATAGGCATTTTTTTTGTCCATTAGAAAACAGTACGGCTGTTACCATTGTCGTCTTCAGTGTCTCCCTTTGCTTGTGCAGTTCCCACGCTATTACCTAGAGGTGACGTACAGCTCAGTCCAACTGGTGAATTGAAAGAGTCATTTTTGCCCTCTTCAAGCCTGGTTTCTCATCCTACCTCAAAATGATTACCCGAAAGTGGATTTCTTAAGTGCTTTTGGAAAGGGAAGAGTTATCTGATTACTTCAGATTCCTCACCTGTAAAGTGGTTATAACACCACCACCAATAATAATAGCAGTAATAATTAATAGATGAATAAGCTGATCTGTTGCGTATGATTTATATGGAGGAAGATACAATAAGTTCTAGAAAGACAAAGAAAAATCATGACAAGCATATTACGTTAACGAAAAAGAAATCCATAGATATTAATGAAAACTGGGGTATGTGGCAAGTATCGAAGCCTAATGAATTTACTAACAAATGGCATTCTGTACCATCCATGCAATATTATGAAAGTGAATTTTGCCCACTCTAGTTTAGTGAATACTATTAACCAGAAGACAAGATGGAGGTGATAGAGGTGAATGAATTCCTAGCCAATGCATACAGACAGAGAAGGTATGTCAGTAAAAAATGCATAACAAGCAACAGAATGCAATAAATGTGCATGTATAGGTAGCCACAACACATATAGACAAGTATTTCAATGAAAACCGGTACGAAGCAGACAGCAAAATAATAAGTGTAAAAGAGTTTCATTATTGTGCTCCTTCATATTTTTACCCAGCAAGTAAGAGGTATTAAGCCTAGGAGAAATATATATTTCAATGAATATAGCTTATATAATAAGCAGAAAGGAAGCTTAAAATGTATCAGGAAGGTTTTTGGATTTATCCTAGAACTTAGATTAGAATCATCTTCAGCATCCAAGAAGATGGCATCCCAAAACCTCAAAAAACCATCATGCCTAGAATCCAATTAAAAAAGATTTTCAAATGTAAGAAAATCCACAGGACTCCACAATATGGTTTTCGATAAACGTGGATGTTTGTTTGTTTTGTTTCTTTGGCCGCGCCGCGTGGCCCTGGCCGTGAAAGCACCGAGTCCTAAGCACTGGACCGCCAGGGAATTCCCTAAGTGGGGGGAATTAGAGATGTGGGGCTTGACTTTTTCTTCTTCTTCTTCTTCTTCGGTAGCTAAGCTCTACAAGCGAACGATGGCTGTTGATCAATGTGCTCTCTGTGTTAGGAAGGAAATAACTGTAAAAATGAAAAGCAGCCTTGCCTTAGAACCTACATATCACACCAAGGAAAATAGTCCTTCTGATTCAATTTAGAAGATATCACTTAAAATGTTGAATTGGTGAAATGTCTACCTAGTTTAAAAATTAGAAAGAATAAAACACTGAAAAGCAGCCCCCTAGATAACCACTGTGGTTGCTTGTTTATAGGAGGCATCATTTCTAAAACGTATTTCTAAAATGTTTATATTCAAAACTGTCAAGTGGCCAACTGTATTCAGAGAGGCAATAAAAGAAAGAAAACGGAGTATGACTTTTCTGATAAGCTGCCTTTCCTGGTGATCCCCTGTTCTGGCCTTACTTTCCTTCTTAGTCTATTAATGTAAGGGTTTGCTACCATCAACTTGGTTTTGCCCTGCTCTGAGCAGGTTTCCCTCTGTGCTGTTTCTGCTTTAATTGAAAATCTTTGGTTCCCATCAGCATTCCATTGCAAACTCCGTTTTTCTTGAGAGCTCCTCTATGCTTTCCCTCTTCATTCTTACATTTTCTCCCATCTCTTGGTGCCTGTTGGCCTGTGCTAATGAAAACCATCCTAAACTTCCTTACGCTCGACTCTGTGCCTCCCTGTAGAGCCCAGTACTCTCCATCCTCTCTCCCTATTCTCTCTTTTCAACTAGTCGAAATCCTAGTGGAGGGAGACCATTAGAGATGAAACATCTTGGTATATATTGCTAGTTTTCTATGTCCCCTGGCTTTTCTGTGTTTCTGTTGAAACACTCTTGAGAAGTGTCTGATTTCGTTTTCTACATGGGTACCCTTTAAAGCTCAATACTGGAAAAGAATGGGATCAGAGTGATCAACCCAACGTGGTATCCTAACGTAACAGTTAAGGAAAGCAACAGGCTTTGTGAGACAGCCAGTGATTTGTCCAAAGTCACACAGATAGTAAACGTCAAAGTCAAAAGTGAAATTAGGTCTCCAGACTTGTAGTTCAATACTTTCCCTCATTATTCCATGCTATTTTGAATCTCCTACTCAATTTAGGGGCAAAAGAAATCGAACGCAAAACTTTCCAACGTTTCTTTTCTTACCTGACATGGTCAGAGAAGAGGAAGCATCCACTGCAGGTACAAGGGATGAGGAGACAACACTAGAGGATGTCTGAGTGGCTGCAGCTGAACGGCGCACGTGTCCAGTACAGAGGTCACTGGTTACTGGTCCAAACAGCTCCACGGAAACCCCAAGGCTCTACCAAGTGGTAGTAGGTTTGGTAGGAGAGTGATGTCACAAAGCAGGCAGTTGAAAGGTATGAGAGAGCCAATAGGGAGGTCCGATCCCCAACAGGAAGGCGGGCTTGGGTGAAGAGAGTGTAGGAGAGCTAAAACAACACCTGAGTTTCTGAGCTCTGGGGAGGAAATCCTAGAAGACAGATTTACCTCCCCCAGGCTCTTCCATTAGGGAAATCATTGCCACATTTCTTACAGACGTTCATTAATACACTGAACTAAGAGTTACTTATATTCTACAGAGTATTCTATTTTATGTATCATATACTTAGAGCTATATAGATCTTCTTTAATTAATAATCCTTAGGAAGGAAAGAGCCATCTAGTTTGAACTATTACAGTTGTTCTGAAATCATATGTGTCTAATGAGTGAACTGATAGCAGCTTTTAAGGAGCCAAAGTAGGGATTAAGAAGCTCTCTTTGTAACTTGGTTCAAGAGTAGGGTGAAGTTTGTTGAGTGTACCTTGTGGAGAATGTTGTGGTCCAAGGCTCTTCTCTTTTAGTTTCTTCTCCTTGACTCCTACCTTCCTTGGGCTGGGCTAGGCTGGGGGCCAGGTTGGACTTGCGACTTAACGTTTCTCTTCCGCTTTCTCTTTTTTTTTTTTCTTCCATTATGGGCATTGCTTCGAGGACAAGCCTTGATCTTGCATTGGACGTTACTTCCTGTCAACTTCCAGCAGCAGGAGTCTTCTTTTCAGTGCTTGATGCTTCACGAAATAGACTCTGCCCGTTGGCAGCAAATACCAGAGAGCTAGGAGACAGAGCTGGTTGCAGACCTTTCCTCTTCCAGCCTTTGGTTGCAATTGTTTGGCCCATAATTTGCTAGCTCTAGTTCCTTGGGCCACACAGGTATCCTGCCATCTCCAGCTCTTGTTATATGTGAGAGACATTCTGAACACTGTCCCTTTTTCTTTGCACAGAAGTATATACAGTGTGGCAGTTACTGTAATCTCCTCCGCCTTGCAAACAGCCACTCTAGAATCTTGGACCTCTAGGACTCTCTGTCTTGCATGCTTGGGGGCAAGGCCAAGCAAAATGAAGAGGAGAATAATTAGAGAAAGAGGAGGACGTTGGTGGAGAATTGGGAGCAGGTAAGGTGAAAGGGCACAGGAGAAAAGAGATGCATGTAGACTTTTTGGTTTCTGTGGGAAACAGGTTGACACACTTGGGCCTCATTTGGTATTAACAGAACAGAGAGTTAAAGATCTAAGTAGCTAGATAGTGTGCAGCAACTGCCATGAAGTCTGTACACTGAAGAGAAGAGTCTCACATCTAGTTTTCATTTTGTTTTATGTCATAGTACCTTATTTATAGCATTCACTGGTGTGTTTGTAGAATACAGATGTTTTCAAATGCTCTGGTTTTGTCTACATGGTTATCTCCTTGTCCTGTTTGTAAGGAATCCAACATTGTAAGACATATTGCATGTTTTTCTCTTGACGATTGTTGACCTTGAAGCGTCATGAACTAACTTGAGCTGTTGGATTCTGTGGAGAAACGTTCAAAAGGGTCTGTGAAAAAGGCACTGTGGTGAGTCGCATTATGCACCCGAGCGTAAGGAGCAAGATATCTGCCACCAGCCCAGCTTGGCCTGGATTGCCTCTGTTTTAGTTCCCCTGGTTAGTGCTTTTCTCCCTAACCACTCTTGTGACTGTGATAATGTGAGTAAGGGCGGAGTTGCTAATGATCTATGTGTGAGGTAAGCTGGTTTGAGGGAGGAAATCTATGGACCTAGTCATTTTCCTTGGTGGTAAGCTTTCAGGGGTGCAGAGATGGATCTTCCTGGGGCCTTTTCTGGTCCCAGGAAGATATCGCATAGATGGGACCTCCCAAGACACACATTGAATCTTTAGGCCTGTTTTTCCTATTATGAGGTACGAACGAGTTTCTTCACTGATGGGGATGATGCTTATCTGAGAAGAAATTGTGAAAGGTGGTGTAGTGTAGAGGTGTGGCTTAAGCTTTTAAGTTTTCCTCCAGGTTTTTCCCCTAAGCTTCCTACTTCGGACGGCCTACTTACATGATACTAGTAGGTGATGTCCGGCTAACAACTTCCTAAATATACCTGCAAGCCAGATCAGTGTCTCTTTTCTCTGTATTCCCATGGAAATCAAGAGTCCCGCCGAATTTTCCATCGAAACAGTTGATTTGTGTTGTCTCTAGGAATTCTAAAGGGCGTACCGTTGCTTCCTAACCGGTGTCATTTGGGAGATCCGCCTCTGTACGTTCAAATGATTAATTTTGAGACTTTGCTCATGTGTGCAGTAAACCCTTGAATTCCCTAAGACCTTCCTTTCCTCCATCTCCTACCCCATTAAGCCCGCTTCAGTTCATCTCCTGAATTTCTTTGGAATCTGTCAGCCAGCTCTTCCTCAACTTCCTAATACTGAACTTGCCTGTCTGTTGCGATTAGGTCCTAACTGGTGTCCATATATCTTGTTTCCTTCCAATCCACTCTTCACACAAGAAACCTTCAAAGCAAGTTGGAACGTTGCTCATAAACATCGCTCACAAGCATTGTTTTGAGAATAGAAAACACACTGTTGGCCTTTAAGACTCTGCGTGGTCTAGAATCCTCTCTGCTTCTCTAGCCCCATCTTGTGCCACTTTTGCCCTCACTTTCTATGCTTCAGATACACTGAATTAACCTTAGTTCTCACTCATCTGACAGAAGTCAGTTCAGATACTATTTTTCACTGTGATTCCTAGCATTAAGGAATTTGATTATCAGGTTTTGTATGAGGACTATTTCATCAGGGGTACAGAAGTTCTGGCCATCTCTGGTTTTGGATATCCCTTATTTGTTGAGACCTTTGCGTTGTTTGGTTGCCTTTTGTCTGTTTTCCAGATGGGAAAACAGGAACAAGGGAAGTATAGGTTATTACTAGGTGGGGTTGAACAAGTGGAGCAGCAAACTGCAAAGCAGAAAGAAGAGGGACGTACTATAGAGGGATATGACTTCCATTCTCAAGGCGCCTGCATCCTGTGCAGGGAGACAGCCTAACATAAAATGTGCCTAACAACAAATATATTGACTTCTTACTAAAAATCTCCAGTTCATAGAACCGAGGGGTTTGTACCTTCTCCTTTAAAAGTGATAGTCCTGGGACTTCCCCGGTGGTCCCGTGGTGAAGACTCTGCGCTTCCAACGCAGCAGGCGTGGGTTCAATCCCTGGTTGGGGAGCTAAGATCCCACATGCTGCGCAGCCAAAGAAATTTTTGTCGAACGTTATACTCCTGTATTGTTGGCTTTAGTGGTTTAGATTTTGTTGTACTGTTAAGAAGATTTCAGTTTATTTACCGGGAACAAACAACACATAATGTAAAAATAGTTTCCCAGAAACGATTTCCATCATTCTCTTCCTCCCTTTCTCCCGCAGACTGGTGTTTCACCTTGACAAGTTCTCTGTCATTCCATAGGAAAGCTGTCTGGCTTGGAGGTTGCAATCCCAGGGAATTTTTCATCAGCGGGGAAGTCTCCATCACTACAGAGGAATCAAGGGAGAAGTCAGTCCCTGGTAAGTGAGATGCTCCCCCTAAACACCAACACAGCAGTCGTGTACCTTTCAAGGGGTTCAGGGGCAAGATGGGCAAGGCATTTCTACTAACTCTTCTTAAGGATCACGGACAGTGCCCTATGCTACGAGGTAAGCGGTGACTGCTGTAGTTCTTACTGGTGATCCTTTCCTGTCACTGATTCTCGGCTTTCTTTGTATTTCATAGGACTGTTGTCAGTCCAATACAAAATGAGTCTTATTTTTAAAAACCTGAAATGTTTTACAGAGCCTAGCATTCTCATATAGGGTCCTTTCCATTCTCCCCACTTTCCCGAGAGGCCAAGAACACGTCACACCATGAACTAGGAGAGGGGGTAGAGCCCTTTGTGATGAAATACATCAACAAAGACAGAGCCTTAGCCTGCTTGCTCTCTGGACAGGATCTCGGACCACAAGGTCTTCAATCCTGGTATAAATGAAGGAAGTGAGGACAGTTCAACTGGCACTCTCATAACAAGAGTTCGGAAACACCTTCCGAAGAGACTATAGCAGTAGATGAGGGAAGGGAGTGCTACAGTGTGGCAGTACAGGGGGAACGATCGGCTACAGCAGTGAAAAGTGTGGTACCGATTGGTGTGCTCTCGGGGTTCTTGTACATGTAGCATAGATGACCTCTACGGTGGCCCTCCCACCTTCCCACCTGCATTAGGTGTTCTTTTTTTTTGTAATTTATGTTTATGTATTTATTTACTGTTTGAACTTATTTATTCTACGTATTTATGTTTTTGGCTGCACTGGGTCTCTCATTGCTGTGCACGGGCTTTCTCTAGTTGGCGGCTAGCGGGGGCTACTCTCGGTTGCGGTGTGCGGGCATCTCATCGTGGTGGCTTCTCTTGTTGCGGAGCATGGGCTGTAGGCACGTGGGCTTCGGTAGTTGAGGCTCACGGGCTCTAGAATGCAGGCTCCGTCGTCGTGGCACATGCGCTTAGTTGCTGCACGGCATGTGGGATCTTCGCAGACCAGGGCTCGAACCCGTGTCCCCTGCATTGGCAGGCGCCACCAGGGAAGCCCTAGGTGTTCTCATATAGAGTCTAAAAACAGAGAGCACTGAGAGAAGGTAGTGGTTATTAAAGGCTCAGGATCTAAATTCTACCTGTCTCTACACCCCTTCCCAGCTGTCGATTTGACCCCATTTTTGAATGCTGACCTCATTGTTCAACTTTTCTCTGCCGTCTGTATACTCACCTTGAAAACTTGTTTCTGTGATGCGTTGAGCAGACACAGGGTGGCAGACTGCAGAGGTGGAAGCTGGTGGTCGGATATTTGTGGGCTGAATCTCCTTCAGTCCCATTCCCATTTCTGGTTGCCCAGAGGCCCTACTTCCTGTGTGTGACGCCGAGCCGTAGGATTGCGGGCAGGAGCCAAGTTCTCCATACAGTAAAGACCCCAGTGTGCCTTGGTTACAGTAATATACCTGGCTTCCTTCCTGGCAGGGAAGTGACAGGCGGCTATGCCCCTGCTTTGTTCGTGGGCCTCCTGATCCAGCAGTTCCCTTGGCTCTGCCCCTGTCGTCAGCTGCCCCTAGGATAACTCTGAGCCCTAGCCACTTCTCTGGTAGATTTCCCTATTCCCCCACTACAGTCACACCTGAATAAGGCAACTCAGACCTTTCAGAGATGTGTCCTGAACCTCTTGTTTTCTGAAATACCTATCTGGTGGTTGTGAGACTTAAGGCCAGCGTCCCCGAGAGACTTTTTCTATTTCTCCTAGTAAACCTAGACTCATCTTCTGTCACCTTCAACTCTACTCCAATTGTGTTCTTTCAACCCAGACCTCTGACCCTGCTTTTTACTTCTGCCATTTCATCCTCGCTCCTGCTTCCTTTCCTAAATCCATACGTCTCTTTTGGCCTTCCTAGCCCTGGGCCAAGTTCCTTCCTCTTTGCTCAGTTTTTACCCCTTTCCTTCATTCTCCCATCCAACTTTCAGTCCTTCCTTTCTCACGCCCCAGTTAGCAGCATCTGAAAATTCGAAAGGTTTGTTACTCGTCTATTAATTGTATTCCATTTACTTATTCAGTTCTATACCTGTCTTACCTGTGTATGGAAGAACAGCTGGTAGCCAAGGTGGCACCAAGAATCCTAGCAGCTCTCACTTGACGTATCCGTAGTAGTCGGCAATTTCCATTTCGTTTTCCCTCTCGGTGAAAAATTGCAGCTTGCCCGAAGAGGTGTATCTGGCAGCATTCTCCCGTTGTTGTTGAGCCCGCCTCTTCATGGCCTCTCGCTCTGGCCTCTGCTCTTGTTCGATGGGCTTTGACATGACTGGCTCAGGCACGTTGGGTTCCCTCCATGGAACTCGTTGCTTGCTGAAGTCTTGGAGTAGAAAGTGGGTTTGGAGCTTGGGTGGGGACTGGCGCTTATTCACAGCAGGGGGAACAGGCTCCCGCTGGAGAGGAGCGCCAGATGAAGTTTTGGAGGGTGCAGGCCTAGGAGCAGCAGACTGAGGGACACGAGGCTGGGTATGGTTGGGCCAAGCCGGTTGGGTTGGGTTGGTCACAGTTGGCTGAGCTGGTTTGGCGGGGCCTGGCAAAGAGGCAGGAGCTGGCTGGGATGAATTGGCTGCAGCAGGTTGAGCTGAGTCAGTAGAACCAGGCTGGGCACGGTAAGCCCCAGCAGGCCGATGTGAGGCCAGAGACTGTGGCCTCCGAGGAGCGGGTCGAGCTTGAGGCTTGTCCCAGGCAGAAAAAGGCAGAGGTATCAACTTGACCTTCCCAGGAGGAGGCCGCTCATACTGGGCTGGAGACGGACACTCTGTTTCAGCACTGCTGTCTGGTTTCTGGGCTTGGACTTGCGTTTTCTCAGGACCCTTCCCCTCACGTGGGGTATGCCGCCATGGCTGGATAGCTGGGGGTGGCTGGGGGTCTTTGGGGTTGCTTGACTTTCCCAAGAGCCGACAGGAAGAGCGCCCAGTTTTCGTCTCATTCTTCTTCCCCAGCGCATGAAGAACCTTCACAGACTCCAGCATGCGCACGCCAAGGGAGGTTCGAGGCTTTTGAAAGCTCTGTTGGAGAAGCTCAGTTTGGTGTTCCTTTCGCTTCGTGTGGGGGATTGCTGGCTTCTCTTCTGCCTTGACTTTGTTCCCTGACTGCTTGTTCTCCTCAGCCTTGTTTCTCCCTCTGGTCCTTTTGGTCTTTTCCTGCCCGTGGCTCTTAGTTTTGCTGATCTTTCTGGATGCAGCTTTCTGAGGTTTGCCTTGAGAGTGCTTGGCCGTGTTCACAGGAGCCCTGTCACTGACTGCAGCGTGGCATATAACCACTTCTCCCCCTAACAGGCACTCTGGATTCTTTGGCTGGATTTTGGCCTTGGGAGCGCCACTGATAGGCTCAGAGGCTTTCTGTTTGTTCTTCCTGGGTTGATCAGAGGGAACCTTTATGACACTTGGCTTTTCCTGCACCTGATTCACCTTAATGGCTCTGGTGTCTTTAGCTTTGATCACGTTGGGACCTTGGGATTGATCAAGATCTTTCAAAGGATTAAAGAGCTGGGGAAGGTGAATATCCTCCGCCAGTGTAGTAATGTCTGCAAGACCACTGCTAGGTTCAATCCCATTTTCAAGTGTCCCTAGGTCCTGACGACTCCGGCTGTTCTCTCCCAGATCAGCATTTTCAGAACCAGGCTGCTCCTCTTGGCTGAGGGGATCGGTGCAGGCCAGCGGCTGGTGAATATCAGGGATTCCTAAAGGGAGTAGTGGAGGATCTTGGTTCTCTGTTGGGATCTGGTAGGCATCCAGAGGCTTTGAAAGCTTGGTTTTGATATCATCCACGTGCTTACTCTCTATTTGTCCCTGGCTTGGAGCTGGAGGCAGGGCCAGGAGACGCCTGGCACTCTGGACTGGAGCTGTCACTGAAATGTCCCCAAGTTCAGATGGTGGGTTACTCTCAAGTATGTGGCTGTTTCTGCTACTGCAGGACTTGGGGAGTTCTTGACTTTGTGTCACACAAAACGTCTGGCTTGGAGGTTGCAATCCCAGGGAATTTTTCATCACCAGGGGGGAGGTCTCCATCCCTACAAAGGGATCAAGGGAGAAGTCAGTCCCTGGTAAGTGAGATGCTCCCCCTAAACACCAACACAGCAGTCGTGTACCTTTCAAGGGGTTCAGGGGCAAGATGGGCAAGGCATTTCTACTAACTCTTCTTAAGGATCACGGACAGTGCCCTATGCTACGAGGTAAGCGGTGACTGTTGTAATTCTTACTGGTGAGCCTTTCCTGTCGCTGATTCTCGGCTCGCTTTGTATTTCATAGGACTGTTTATAAGTCCAATACAAAATGAGTCTTATTTTTAAAAACCTGAAATGTTTTACAAAGCCTAGCATTCTCATATAGGGTCCTTTCCATTCTCCCCACTTTCCCGAGAGGCCAAGAACACGTCACACCATGAACTAGGAGAGGGGGTAGAGCCCTTGCTGATGAAATACATCAACAAAGACAGAGTCTTAGCCTGCTTGCTCTCTGGACAGGATCTCGGACCACAAGGTCTTCAATCCTGGTATAAATGAAGGAAGTGAGGACAGTTCAACTGGCACTCTCATAACAAGAGTTCTGAAACACCTTCCGAAGAGACTATAGCAGTAGATGAGGGAAGGGAGTGCTACAGTGTGGCAGTACAGGGGGAACGATCGGCTACAGCAGTGAAAAGTGTGGTACCGATTGGTGTGCTCTCGGGGTTCTTGTACATGTAGCATAGATGACCTCTACAGTGGCCCTCCCACCGTCCCACCTGCATTAGGTGTTCTTTTTTTTTTGTAATTTATGTTTATGTATTTATTTACTGTTTGAACTTATTTATTCTACGTATTTATGTTTTTGGCTGCACTGGGTCTCTCATTGCTGTGCACGGGCTTTCTCTAGTTGGCGGCTAGCGGGGGCTACTCTTGGTTGCGGTGTGCGGGCTTCTCATCGCGGTGGCTTCTCTTGTTGCGGAGCATGGGCTGTAGGCACGTGGGCTTCGGTAGTTGAGGCTCACGGGCTCTAGAATGCAGGCTCCGTCGTTGTGGCACATGCGCTTAGTTGCTGCACGGCATGTGGGATCTTCGCAGACCAGGGCTCGAACCCGTGTCCCCCGCATTGCATTGGCAGGCGGATTCTTAACCACGGCGCCACCAGGGAAGCCCTAGGTGTTCTCATAGAGAGTCTAAAAACAGAGGGCACTGAGCGAAGGTAGTGGTTATTAAAGGCTCAGGATCTGAATTCTACCTGCCTCTACACCCCTTCCCAGCTGTCGATTTGACCCCATTTTTGAATGCCGACCTCATTCTTCAACTTTCTCTGGCGTTTGTTATACTCACCTTGAAAACTTGTTTCTGTGATGCGTTGAGCAGACACAGGGTGGCAGACTGCAGAGGTGGAAGCTGGTGGTCGGATATTTGTGGGCTGAATCTCCTTCGGTCCCATTCCCATTTCTGGTTGCCCAGAGGCCCGACTTCCTGTGTATGACGCCGAGCCGTAGGATTGCGGGCAGGAGCCAAGTTCTCCATACAGTAAAGACCCCAGTGTGCCTTGGTTATAGTAATATACCTGGCTTCCTTCCTGGCAGGGAAGTGGCAGGCGGCTCTGCCCCTGATTTGGAATCTGAGATGGTGTTCCCTGAGCAAGGCTGGCAGAAAGCGATGGATGTAGAGGGACCATGTTCTTGGCGTCTGAAGTTTTATCATACTGGGCTGCCAGAAACATGGAGGAGGCAGCTGTGTGGCGGTCAGTGAGTGCCAGAGTAAAGTCTCCGAGTGAAGAAGAATTCTTTTCAGTGCTTGCTGTGATGTCCCACTCAAGAACACCTGGATAGGAAGCAGCTGAAGTGGAGATCTGGCTGTGGTCAGTAACTCCAGATAACATAGTCGTGCTAGAATGTTGGTAAAGGTAGGCACTACCCATGAGTGTCTGGAAAGGGGTACCAGTAGCCGATGCCGAACTGACGGCAGGGGCAGAGACTCTGGAGAAGTTGCAGACACTTCGTGTTAGGGAAGTTGCATTGCTCACCACAGGAGGAGAATGCTGCAGAGAATTTAGAGTTCCAAGTAGAGATGGATGTTGGAAATTTTCTGTAAGAACAAGAGGGTCATGAAAAACTCAGGGAGGTTGAGAAATTCTCACTACGTTTGAGGAACGGCATCATCTGAAGGTTCTTGCTATCAGGACACCTCTACTATCACTACTTCCTGAGAAACCCAAAATCAGACAGTTAATGATGGCTGTAAGGACTGAGCAGTTTTCCACTCTTCTCTATTCACTGCCTGTGCTCCCATCTTGGGCACAGACGGGCAGAAGAGCCAAGTGGTGTGGTTCAGAGATTGTTCTCTAGGCTGGAAGCAACCTTCTCCCTGCCCTGTCTTTCCCTTCAGCCTGCACTCGTATTGACTTCTATGCTATTTCCTAGACTGGAAGCATTTTAGAACTAGGAGGCCCTTAGAGAACTTCGATGTTCTCAGTCTCATTTCGTAAGGAAACTGAGGCTCAGAGAGGTCGGGTTGACTTGTTCAAGTTCTCTCATTATGTTAGTATCATTACCAGGTTTCAGAACCTAAGTATCCTGACTTCCTTGCCAGGACTCCACTCTGAGCATGATACTGCCAGAAAGCAGGAGAAATAGAACTTATAATATAGGCATTTTTTTTGTCCATTAGAAAACAGTACGGCTGTTACCATTGTCGTCTTCAGTGTCTCCCTTTGCTTGTGCAGTTCCCACGCTATTACCTAGAGGTGACGTACAGCTCAGTCCAACTGGTGAATTGAAAGAGTCATTTTTGCCCTCTTCAAGCCTGGTTTCTCATCCTACCTCAAAATGATTACCCGAAAGTGGATTTCTTAAGTGCTTTTGGAAAGGGAAGAGTTATCTGATTACTTCAGATTCCTCACCTGTAAAGTGGTTATAACACCACCACCAATAATAATAGCAGTAATAATTAATAGATGAATAAGCTGATCTATTGCGTATGATTTATATGGAGGAAGATACAATAAGTTCTAGAAAGACAAAGAAAAATCATGACAAGCATATTACGTTAACGAAAAAGAAATCCATAGATATTAATGAAAACTGGGGTATGTGGCAAGTATCGAAGCCTAATGAATTTACTAACAAATGGCATTCTGTACTATCCATGCAATATTATGAAAGTGAATTTTGCCCACTCTATTTTAGTGAATACTATTAACCAGAAGACACGATGGAGGTGATAGAGGTGAATGAATTCCTAGCCAATGCATACAGACAGAGAAGGTATGTCAGTAAAAAATGCATAACAAGCAACAGAATGCAATAAATGTGCATGTATAGGTAGCCACAACACATATAGACAAGTATTTCAATGAAAACCGGTACGAAGCAGACAGCAAAATAATAAGTGTAAAAGAGTTTCATTATTGTGCTCCTTCATATTTTTACCCAGCAAGTAAGAGGTATTAAGCCTAGGAGAAATATATATTTCAATGAATATAGCTTATATAATAAGCAGAAAGGAAGCTTAAAATGTATCAGGAAGGTTTTTGGATTTATCCTAGAACTTAGATTAGAATCATCTTCAGCATCCAAGAAGATGGCATCCCAAAACCTCAAAAAACCATCATGCCTAGAATCCAATTAAAAAAGATTTTCAAATGTAAGAAAATCCACAGGACTCCACAATATGGTTTTCGATAAACGTGGATGTTTGTTTGTTTTGTTTCTTTGGCCGCGCCGCGTGGCCCTGGCCGTGAAAGCACCGAGTCCTAAGCACTGGACCGCCAGGGAATTCCCTAAGTGGGGGGGGGAATTAGAGATGTGGGGCTTGACTTTTTCTTCTTCTTCTTCTTCTTCTTCGGTAGCTAAGCTCTACAAGCGAACGATGGCTGTTGATCAATGTGCTCTCTGTGTTAGGAAGGAAATAACTGTAAAAATGAAAAGCAGCCTTGCCTTAGAACCTACATATCACACCAAGGAAAATAGTCCTTCTGATTCAATTTAGAAGATATCACTTAAAATGTTGAATTGGTGAAATGTCTACCTAGTTTAAAAATTAGAAAGAATAAAACACTGAAAAGCAGCCCCCTAGATAACCACTGTGGTTGCTTGTTTATAGGAGGCATCATTTCTAAAACGTATTTCTAAAATGTTTATATTCAAAACTGTCAAGTGGCCAACTGTATTCAGAGAGGCAATAAAAGAAAGAAAACGGAGTATGACTTTTCTGATAAGCTGCCTTTCCTGGTGATCCCCTGTTCTGGCCTTACTTTCCTTCTTAGTCTGTTAATGTAAGGGTTTGCTACCATCAACTTGGTTTTGCCCTGCTCTGAGCAGGTTTCCCTCTGTGCTGTTTCTGCTTTAATTGAAAATCTTTGGTTCCCATCAGCATTCCATTGCAAACTCCGTTTTTCTTGAGAGCTCCTCTATGCTTTCCCTCTTCATTCTTACATTTTCTCCCATCTCTTGGTGCCTGTTGGCCTGTGCTAATGAAAACCATCCTAAACTTCCTTACGCTCGACTCTGTGCCTCCCTGTAGAGCCCAGTACTCTCCATCCTCTCTCCCTATTCTCTCTTTTCAACTAGTCGAAATCCTAGTGGAGGGAGACCATTAGAGATGAAACATCTTGGTATATATTGCTAGTTTTCTATGTCCCCTGGCTTTTCTATGTTTCTGTTGAAACACTCTTGAGAAGTGTCTGATTTCGTTTTCTACATGGGTACCCTTTAAGGCTCAATACTGGAAAAGAAGGGGATCAGAGTGATCAACCCAACGTGGTATCCTAACGTAACAGTTAAGGAAAGCAACAGGCTTTGTGAGACAGCCAGTGATTTGTCCAAAGTCACACAGATAGTAAACGTCAAAGTCAAAACTGAAATTAGGTCTCCAGACGTGTAGTTCAATACTTTCCCTCATTATTCCATGCTATTTTGAATCTCCTACTTACTCAATTTAGGGGCAAAAGAAATCGAACGCAAAACTTTCCAAAGTTTCTTTTCTTACCTGACATGGTCAGAGAAGAGGAAGCATCCACTGCAGGTACAAGGGATGAGGAGACAACACTAGAGGATGTCCGAGTGGCTGCAGCTGAACGGCGCACGTGTCCAGTACAGAGGTCACTGGTTACTGGTCCAAACAGCTCCACGGAAACCCCAAGACTCTACCAAGTGGTAGTAGGTTTGGTAGGAGAGTGATGTCACAAAGCAGGCAGTTGAAAGGTATGAGAGAGCCAATAGGGAGGTCCGATCCCCAACAGGAAGGCGGGCTTGGGTGAAGAGAGTGTAGGAGAGCTAAAACAACACCTGAGTTTCTGAGCTCTGGGGAGGAAATCCTAGAAGACAGATTTACCTCCCCCAGGCTCTTCCATTAGGGAAATCATTGCAACATTTCTTACAGACGTTCATTAATACACTGAACTAAGAGTTACTTATATTCTACAGAGTATTCTATTTTATGTATCATATACTTAGAGCTATATAGATCTTCTTTAATTAATAATCCTTAGGAAGGAAAGAGCCATCTAGTTTGAACTATTACAGTTGTTCTGAAATCATATGTGTCTAATGAGTGAACTGATAGCAGCTTTTAAGGAGCCAAAGTAGGGATTAAGAAGCTCTCTTTGTAACTTGGTTCAAGAGTAGGGTGAAGTTTCTTGAGTGTACCTTGTGGAGAATGTTGTGGTCCAAGGCTCTTCTCTTTTAGTTTCTTCTCCTTGACTCCTACCTTCCTTGGGCTGGGCTAGGCTGGGGGCCAGGTTGGACTTGCGACTTAACGTTTCTCTTCCGCTTTCTCTTTTTTTTTTTTCTTCCATTATGGGCATTGCTTCGAGGACAAGCCTTGATCTTGCATTGGACGTTACTTCCTGTCACCTTCCAGCAGCAGGAGTCTTCTTTTCAGTGCTTGATGCTTCACGAAATAGACTCTGCCCGTTGGCAGCAAATACCAGAGAGCTAGGAGACAGAGCTGGTTGCAGACCTTTCCTCTTCCAGCCTTTGGTTGCAATTGTTTGGCCCATAATTTGCTAGCTCTAGTTCCTTGGGCCACACAGGTATCCTGCCATCTCCAGCTCTTGTTATATGTGAGAGACATTCTGAACACTGTCCCTTTTTCTTTGCACAGAAGTATATACAGTGTGGCAGTTACTGTAATCTCCTCCGCCTTGCAAACAGCCACTCTAGAATCTTGGACCTCTAGGACTCTCTGTCTTGCATGCTTGGGGGCAAGGCCAAGCAAAATGAAGAGGAGAATAATTAGAGAAAGAGGAGGACGTTGGTGGAGAATTGGGAGCAGGTAAGGTGAAAGGGCACAGGAGAAAAGAGATGCATGTAGACTTTTTGGTTTCTGTGGGAAACAGGTTGACACACTTGGGCCTCATTTGGTATTAACAGAACAGAGAGTTAAAGATCTAAGTAGCTAGATAGTGTGCAGCAACTGCCATGAAGTCTGTACACTGAAGAGAAGAGTCTCACATCTAGTTTTCATTTTGTTTTATGTCATAGTACCTTATTTATAGCATTCACTGGTGTGTTTGTAGAATACAGATGTTTTCAAATGCTCTGGTTTTGTCTACATGGTTATCTCCTTGTCCTGTTTGTAAGGAATCCAACATTGTAAGACATATTGCATGTTTTTCTCTTGACGATTGTTGACCTTGAAGCGTCATGAACTAACTTGAGCTGTTGGATTCTGTGGAGAAACGTTCAAAAGGGTCTGTGACAAAGGCACTGTGGTGAGTCGCATTATGCACCCGAGCGTAAGGAGCAAGATATCTGCCACCAGCCCAGCTTGGCCTGGATTGCCTCTGTTTTAGTTCCCCTGGTTAGTGCTTTTCTCCCTAACCACTCTTGTGACTGTGATAATGTGAGTAAGGGCGGAGTTGCTAATGATCTATGTGTGAGGTAAGCTGGTTTGAGGGAGGAAATCTATGGACCTAGTCATTTTCCTTGGTGGTAAGCTTTCAGGGGTGCAGAGATGGATCTTCCTGGGGCCTTTTCTGGTCCCAGGAAGATATCGCATAGATGGGACCTCCCAAGACACACATTGAATCTTTAGGCCTGTTTTTCCTATTATGAGGTACGAACGAGTTTCTTCACTGATGGGGATGATGCTTATCTGAGAAGAAATTGTGAAAGGTGGTGTAGTGTAGAGGTGTGGCTTAAGCTTTTAAGTTTTCCTCCAGGTTTTTCCCCTAAGCTTCCTACTTCGGACGGCCTACTTACATGATACTAGTAGGTGATGTCCGGCTAACAACTTCCTAAATATACCTGCAAGCCAGATCAGTGTCTCTTTTCTCTGTATTCCCATGGAAATCAAGAGTCCCGCCGAATTTTCCATCGAAACAGTTGATTTGTGTTGTCTCTAGGAATTCTAAAGGGCGTACCGTTGCTTCCTAACCGGTGTCATTTGGGAGATCCGCCTCTGTACGTTCAAATGATTAATTTTGAGACTTTGCTCATGTGTGCAGTAAACCCTTGAATTCCCTAAGACCTTCCTTTCCTCCATCTCCTACCCCATTAAGCCCGCTTCAGTTCATCTCCTGAATTTCTTTGGAATCTGTCAGCCAGCTCTTCCTCAACTTCCTAATACTGAACTTGCCTGTCTGTTGCGATTAGGTCCTAACTGGTGTCCATATATCTTGTTTCCTTCCAATCCACTCTTCACACAAGAAACCTTCAAAGCAAGTTGGAACGTTGCTCATAAACATCGCTCACAAGCATTGTTTTGAGAATAGAAAACACACTGTTGGCCTTTAAGACTCTGCGTGGTCTAGAATCCTCTCTGCTTCTCTAGCCCCATCTTGTGCCACTTTTGCCCTCACTTTCTATGCTTCAGATACACTGAATTAACCTTAGTTCTCACTCATCTGACAGAAGTCAGTTCAGATACTATTTTTCACTGTGATTCCTAGCATTAAGGAATTTGATTATCAGGTTTTGTATGAGGACTATTTCATCAGGGGTACAGAAGTTCTGGCCATCTCTGGTTTTGGATATCCCTTATTTGTTGAGACCTTTGCGTTGTTTGGTTGCCTTTTGTCTGTTTTCCAGATGGGAAAACAGGAACAAGGGAAGTATAGGTTATTACTAGGTGGGGTTGAACAAGTGGAGCAGCAAACTGCAAAGCAGAAAGAAGAGGGACGTACTATAGAGGGATATGACTTCCATTCTCAAGGCGCCTGCATCCTGTGCAGGGAGACAGCCTAACATAAAATGTGCCTAACAACAAATATATTGACTTCTTACTAAAAATCTCCAGTTCATAGAACCGAGGGGTTTGTACCTTCTCCTTTAAAAGTGATAGTCCTGGGACTTCCCCGGTGGTCCCGTGGTGAAGACTCTGCGCTTCCAACGCAGCAGGCGTGGGTTCAATCCCTGGTTGGGGAGCTAAGATCCCACATGCTGCGCAGCCAAAGAAATTTTTGTCGAACGTTATACTCCTGTATTGTTGGCTTTAGTGGTTTAGATTTTGTTGTACTGTTAAGAAGATTTCAGTTTATTTACCGGGAACAAACAACACATAATGTAAAAATAGTTTCCCAGAAACGATTTCCATCATTCTCTTCCTCCCTTTCTCCCGCAGACTGGTGTTTCACCTTGACAAGTTCTCTGTCATTCCATAGGAAAGCTGTCTGGCTTGGAGGTTGCAATCCCAGGGAATTTTTCATCAGCGGGGAAGTCTCCATCACTACAGAGGAATCAAGGGAGAAGTCAGTCCCTGGTAAGTGAGATGCTCCCCCTAAACACCAACACAGCAGTCGTGTACCTTTCAAGGGGTTCAGGGGCAAGATGGGCAAGGCATTTCTACTAACTCTTCTTAAGGATCACGGACAGTGCCCTATGCTACGAGGTAAGCGGTGACTGCTGTAGTTCTTACTGGTGATCCTTTCCTGTCACTGATTCTCGGCTTTCTTTGTATTTCATAGGACTGTTGTCAGTCCAATACAAAATGAGTCTTATTTTTAAAAACCTGAAATGTTTTACAGAGCCTAGCATTCTCATATAGGGTCCTTTCCATTCTCCCCACTTTCCCGAGAGGCCAAGAACACGTCACACCATGAACTAGGAGAGGGGGTAGAGCCCTTTGTGATGAAATACATCAACAAAGACAGAGCCTTAGCCTGCTTGCTCTCTGGACAGGATCTCGGACCACAAGGTCTTCAATCCTGGTATAAATGAAGGAAGTGAGGACAGTTCAACTGGCACTCTCATAACAAGAGTTCGGAAACACCTTCCGAAGAGACTATAGCAGTAGATGAGGGAAGGGAGTGCTACAGTGTGGCAGTACAGGGGGAACGATCGGCTACAGCAGTGAAAAGTGTGGTACCGATTGGTGTGCTCTCGGGGTTCTTGTACATGTAGCATAGATGACCTCTACGGTGGCCCTCCCACCTTCCCACCTGCATTAGGTGTTCTTTTTTTTTGTAATTTATGTTTATGTATTTATTTACTGTTTGAACTTATTTATTCTACGTATTTATGTTTTTGGCTGCACTGGGTCTCTCATTGCTGTGCACGGGCTTTCTCTAGTTGGCGGCTAGCGGGGGCTACTCTCGGTTGCGGTGTGCGGGCATCTCATCGCGGTGGCTTCTCTTGTTGCGGAGCATGGGCTGTAGGCACGTGGGCTTCGGTAGTTGAGGCTCACGGGCTCTAGAATGCAGGCTCCGTCGTCGTGGCACATGCGCTTAGTTGCTGCACGGCATGTGGGATCTTCGCAGACCAGGGCTCGAACCCGTGTCCCCTGCATTGGCAGGCGCCACCAGGGAAGCCCTAGGTGTTCTCATATAGAGTCTAAAAACAGAGAGCACTGAGAGAAGGTAGTGGTTATTAAAGGCTCAGGATCTAAATTCTACCTGTCTCTACACCCCTTCCCAGCTGTCGATTTGACCCCATTTTTGAATGCTGACCTCATTGTTCAACTTTTCTCTGCCGTCTGTATACTCACCTTGAAAACTTGTTTCTGTGATGCGTTGAGCAGACACAGGGTGGCAGACTGCAGAGGTGGAAGCTGGTGGTCGGATATTTGTGGGCTGAATCTCCTTCAGTCCCATTCCCATTTCTGGTTGCCCAGAGGCCCTACTTCCTGTGTGTGACGCCGAGCCGTAGGATTGCGGGCAGGAGCCAAGTTCTCCATACAGTAAAGACCCCAGTGTGCCTTGGTTACAGTAATATACCTGGCTTCCTTCCTGGCAGGGAAGTGACAGGCGGCTATGCCCCTGCTTTGTTCGTGGGCCTCCTGATCCAGCAGTTCCCTTGGCTCTGCCCCTGTCGTCAGCTGCCCCTAGGATAACTCTGAGCCCTAGCCACTTCTCTGGTAGATTTCCCTATTCCCCCACTACAGTCACACCTGAATAAGGCAACTCAGACCTTTCAGAGATGTGTCCTGAACCTCTTGTTTTCTGAAATACCTATCTGGTGGTTGTGAGACTTAAGGCCAGCGTCCCCGAGAGACTTTTTCTATTTCTCCTAGTAAACCTAGACTCATCTTCTGTCACCTTCAACTCTACTCCAATTGTGTTCTTTCAACCCAGACCTCTGACCCTGCTTTTTACTTCTGCCATTTCATCCTCGCTCCTGCTTCCTTTCCTAAATCCATACGTCTCTTTTGGCCTTCCTAGCCCTGGGCCAAGTTCCTTCCTCTTTGCTCAGTTTTTACCCCTTTCCTTCATTCTCCCATCCAACTTTCAGTCCTTCCTTTCTCACGCCCCAGTTAGCAGCATCTGAAAATTCGAAAGGTTTGTTACTCGTCTATTAATTGTATTCCATTTACTTATTCAGTTCTATACCTGTCTTACCTGTGTATGGAAGAACAGCTGGTAGCCAAGGTGGCACCAAGAATCCTAGCAGCTCTCACTTGACGTATCCGTAGTAGTCGGCAATTTCCATTTCGTTTTCCCTCTCGGTGAAAAATTGCAGCTTGCCCGAAGAGGTGTATCTGGCAGCATTCTCCCGTTGTTGTTGAGCCCGCCTCTTCATGGCCTCTCGCTCTGGCCTCTGCTCTTGTTCGATGGGCTTTGACATGACTGGCTCAGGCACGTTGGGTTCCCTCCATGGAACTCGTTGCTTGCTGAAGTCTTGGAGTAGAAAGTGGGTTTGGAGCTTGGGTGGGGACTGGCGCTTATTCACAGCAGGGGGAACAGGCTCCCGCTGGAGAGGAGCGCCAGATGAAGTTTTGGAGGGTGCAGGCCTAGGAGCAGCAGACTGAGGGACACGAGGCTGGGTATGGTTGGGCCAAGCCGGTTGGGTTGGGTTGGTCACAGTTGGCTGAGCTGGTTTGGCGGGGCCTGGCAAAGAGGCAGGAGCTGGCTGGGATGAATTGGCTGCAGCAGGTTGAGCTGAGTCAGTAGAACCAGGCTGGGCACGGTAAGCCCCAGCAGGCCGATGTGAGGCCAGAGACTGTGGCCTCCGAGGAGCGGGTCGAGCTTGAGGCTTGTCCCAGGCAGAAAAAGGCAGAGGTATCAACTTGACCTTCCCAGGAGGAGGCCGCTCATACTGGGCTGGAGACGGACACTCTGTTTCAGCACTGCTGTCTGGTTTCTGGGCTTGGACTTGCGTTTTCTCAGGACCCTTCCCCTCACGTGGGGTATGCCGCCATGGCTGGATAGCTGGGGGTGGCTGGGGGTCTTTGGGGTTGCTTGACTTTCCCAAGAGCCGACAGGAAGAGCGCCCAGTTTTCGTCTCATTCTTCTTCCCCAGCGCATGAAGAACCTTCACAGACTCCAGCATGCGCACGCCAAGGGAGGTTCGAGGCTTTTGAAAGCTCTGTTGGAGAAGCTCAGTTTGGTGTTCCTTTCGCTTCGTGTGGGGGATTGCTGGCTTCTCTTCTGCCTTGACTTTGTTCCCTGACTGCTTGTTCTCCTCAGCCTTGTTTCTCCCTCTGGTCCTTTTGGTCTTTTCCTGCCCGTGGCTCTTAGTTTTGCTGATCTTTCTGGATGCAGCTTTCTGAGGTTTGCCTTGAGAGTGCTTGGCCGTGTTCACAGGAGCCCTGTCACTGACTGCAGCGTGGCATATAACCACTTCTCCCCCTAACAGGCACTCTGGATTCTTTGGCTGGATTTTGGCCTTGGGAGCGCCACTGATAGGCTCAGAGGCTTTCTGTTTGTTCTTCCTGGGTTGATCAGAGGGAACCTTTATGACACTTGGCTTTTCCTGCACCTGATTCACCTTAATGGCTCTGGTGTCTTTAGCTTTGATCACGTTGGGACCTTGGGATTGATCAAGATCTTTCAAAGGATTAAAGAGCTGGGGAAGGTGAATATCCTCCGCCAGTGTAGTAATGTCTGCAAGACCACTGCTAGGTTCAATCCCATTTTCAAGTGTCCCTAGGTCCTGACGACTCCGGCTGTTCTCTCCCAGATCAGCATTTTCAGAACCAGGCTGCTCCTCTTGGCTGAGGGGATCGGTGCAGGCCAGCGGCTGGTGAATATCAGGGATTCCTAAAGGGAGTAGTGGAGGATCTTGGTTCTCTGTTGGGATCTGGTAGGCATCCAGAGGCTTTGAAAGCTTGGTTTTGATATCATCCACGTGCTTACTCTCTATTTGTCCCTGGCTTGGAGCTGGAGGCAGGGCCAGGAGACGCCTGGCACTCTGGACTGGAGCTGTCACTGAAATGTCCCCAAGTTCAGATGGTGGGTTACTCTCAAGTATGTGGCTGTTTCTGCTACTGCAGGACTTGGGGAGTTCTTGACTTTGTGTCACACAAAACGTCTGGCTTGGAGGTTGCAATCCCAGGGAATTTTTCATCACCAGGGGGGAGGTCTCCATCCCTACAAAGGGATCAAGGGAGAAGTCAGTCCCTGGTAAGTGAGATGCTCCCCCTAAACACCAACACAGCAGTCATGTACCTTTCAAGGGGTTCAGGGGCAAGATGGGCAAGGCATTTCTACTAACTCTTCTTAAGGATCGCGGACAGTGCCCTATGCTACGAGGTAAGCGGTGACTGTTGTAATTCTTACTGGTGAGCCTTTCCTGTCACTGATTCTCGGCTCGCTTTGTATTTCATAGGACTGTTATAAGTCCAATACAAAATGAGTCTTATTTTTAAAAACCTGAAATGTTTTACAAAGCCTAGCATTCTCATATAGGGTCCTTTCCATTCTCCCCACTTTCCCGAGAGGCCAAGAACACGTCACACCATGAACTAGGAGAGGGGGTAGAGCCCTTGCTGATGAAACACATCAACAAAGACAGAGTCTTAGCCTGCTTGCTCTCTGGACAGGATCTCGGACCACAAGGTCTTCAATCCTGGTATAAATGAAGGAAGTGAGGACAGTTCAACTGGCACTCACATAACAAGAGTTCTGAAACACCTTCCGAAGAGACTATAGCAGTAGATGAGGGAAGGGAGTGCTACAGTGTGGCAGTACAGGGGGAACGATCGGCTACAGCAGTGAAAAGTGTGGTACCGATTGGTGTGCTCTCGGCGTTCTTGTACATGTAGCATAGATGACCTCTACAGTGGCCCTCCCACCTTCCCACCTGCATTAGGTGTTCTTTTTTTTGTAATTTATGTTTATGTATTTATTTACTGTTTGAACTTATTTATTCTACGTATTTATTTTTTTGGCTGCACTGGGTCTCTCATTGCTGTGCACGGGCTTTCTCTAGTTGGCGGCTAGCGGGGGCTACTCTCGGTTGCGGTGTGCGGGCTTCTCATCGCGGTGGCTTCTCTTGTTGCGGAGCATGGGCTGTAGGCACGTGGGCTTCGGTAGTTGAGGCTCACGGGCTCTAGAATGCAGGCTCCGTCGTTGTGGCACATGCGCTTAGTTGCTGCACGGCATGTGGGATCTTCGCAGACCAGGGCTCGAACCCGTGTCCCCCGCATTGCATTGGCAGGCGGATTCTTAACCACGGCGCCACCAGGGAAGCCCTAGGTGTTCTCATAGAGAGTCTAAAAACAGAGGGCACTGAGCGAAGGTAGTGGTTATTAAAGGCTCAGGATCTAAATTCTACCTGCCTCTACACCCCTTCCCAGCTGTCGATTTGACCCCATTTTTGAGTGCCGACCTCATTCTTCAACTTTCTCTGGCGTTTGTTATACTCACCTTGAAAACTTGTTTCTGTGATGCGTTGAGCAGACACAGGGTGGCAGACTGCAGAGGTGGAAGCTGGTGGTCGGATATTTGTGGGCTGAATCTCCTTCAGTCCCATTCCCATTTCTGGTTGCCCAGAGGCCCGACTTCCTGTGTATGACGCCGAGCCGTAGGATTGCGGGCAGGAGCCAAGTTCTCCATACAGTAAAGACCCCAGTGTGCCTTGGTTACAGTAATATACCTGGCTTCCTTCCTGGCAGGGAAGTGACAGGCGGCTCTGCCCCTGATTTGGAATCTGAGATGGTGTTCCCTGAGCAAGGCTGGCAGAAAGCGATGGATGTAGAGGGACCATGTTCTTGGCGTCTGAAGTTTTATCATCCTGGGCTGCCAGAAACATGGAGGAGGCAGCTGTGTGGCGGTCAGTGAGTGCCAGAGTAAAGTCTCCGAGTGAAGAAGAATTCTTTTCAGTGCTTGCTGTGATGTCCCACTCAAGAACACCTGGATAGGAAGCAGCTGAAGTGGAGATCTGGCTGTGGTCAGTAACTCCAGATAACATAGTCGTGCTAGAATGTTGGTAAAGGTAGGCACTACCCATGAGTGTCTGGAAAGGGGTACCAGTAGCCGATGCCGAACTGACGGCAGGGGCAGAGACTCTGGAGAAGTTGCAGACACTTCGTGTTAGGGAAGTTGCATTGCTCACCACAGGAGGAGAATGCTGCAGAGAATTTAGAGTTCCAAGTAGAGATGGATGTTGGAAATTTTCTGTAAGAACAAGAGGGTCATGAAAAACTCAGGGAGGTTGAGAAATTCTCACTACGTTTGAGGAACGGCATCATCTGAAGGTTCTTGCTATCAGGACACCTCTACTATCACTACTTCCTGAGAAACCCAAAATCAGACAGTTAATGATGGCTGTAAGGACTGAGCAGTTTTCCACTCTTCTCTATTCACTGCCTGTGCTCCCATCTTGGGCACAGACGGGCAGAAGAGCCAAGTGGTGTGGTTCAGAGATTGTTCTCTAGGCTGGAAGCAACCTTCTCCCTGCCCTGTCTTTCCCTTCAGCCTGCACTCGTATTGACTTCTATGCTATTTCCTAGACTGGAAGCATTTTAGAACTAGGAGGCCCTTAGAGAACTTCGATGTTCTCAGTCTCATTTCGTGAGTAAGGAAACTGAGGCTCAGAGAGGTCGGGTTGACTTGTTCAAGTTCTCTCATTATGTTAGTATCATTACCAGGTTTCAGAACCTAAGTATCCTGACTTCCTTGCCAGGACTCCACTCTGAGCATGATACTGCCAGAAAGCAGGAGAAATAGAACTTATAATATAGGCATTTTTTTTGTCCATTAGAAAACAGTACGGCTGTTACCATTGTCGTCTTCAGTGTCTCCCTTTGCTTGTGCAGTTCCCACGCTATTACCTAGAGGTGACGTACAGCTCAGTCCAACTGGTGAATTGAAAGAGTCATTTTTGCCCTCTTCAAGCCTGGTTTCTCATCCTACCTCAAAATGATTACCCGAAAGTGGATTTCTTAAGTGCTTTTGGAAAGGGAAGAGTTATCTGATTACTTCAGATTCCTCACCTGTAAAGTGGTTATAACACCACCACCAATAATAATAGCAGTAATAATTAATAGATGAATAAGCTGATCTATTGCGTATGATTTATATGGAGGAAGATACAATAAGTTCTAGAAAGACAAAGAAAAATCATGACAAGCATATTACGTTAACGAAAAAGAAATCCATAGATATTAATGAAAACTGGGGTATGTGGCAAGTATCGAAGCCTAATGAATTTACTAACAAATGGCATTCTGTACTATCCATGCAATATTATGAAAGTGAATTTTGCCCACTCTATTTTAGTGAATACTATTAACCAGAAGACACGATGGAGGTGATAGAGGTGAATGAATTCCTAGCCAATGCATACAGACAGAGAAGGTATGTCAGTAAAAAATGCATAACAAGCAACAGAATGCAATAAATGTGCATGTATAGGTAGCCACAACACATATAGACAAGTATTTCAATGAAAACCGGTACGAAGCAGACAGCAAAATAATAAGTGTAAAAGAGTTTCATTATTGTGCTCCTTCATATTTTTACCCAGCAAGTAAGAGGTATTAAGCCTAGGAGAAATATATATTTCAATGAATATAGCTTATATAATAAGCAGAAAGGAAGCTTAAAATGTATCAGGAAGGTTTTTGGATTTATCCTAGAACTTAGATTAGAATCATCTTCAGCATCCAAGAAGATGGCATCCCAAAACCTCAAAAAACCATCATGCCTAGAATCCAATTAAAAAAGATTTTCAAATGTAAGAAAATCCACAGGACTCCACAATATGGTTTTCGATAAACGTGGATGTTTGTTTGTTTTGTTTCTTTGGCCGCGCCGCGTGGCCCTGGCCGTGAAAGCACCGAGTCCTAAGCACTGGACCGCCAGGGAATTCCCTAAGTGGGGGGGGGAATTAGAGATGTGGGGCTTGACTTTTTCTTCTTCTTCTTCGGTAGCTAAGCTCTACAAGCGAACGATGGCTGTTGATCAATGTGCTCTCTGTGTTAGGAAGGAAATAACTGTAAAAATGAAAAGCAGCCTTGCCTTAGAACCTACATATCACACCAAGGAAAATAGTCCTTCTGATTCAATTTAGAAGATATCACTTAAAATGTTGAATTGGTGAAATGTCTACCTAGTTTAAAAATTAGAAAGAATAAAACACTGAAAAGCAGCCCCCTAGATAACCACTGTGGTTGCTTGTTTATAGGAGGCATCATTTCTAAAACGTATTTCTAAAATGTTTATATTCAAAACTGTCAAGTGGCCAACTGTATTCAGAGAGGCAATAAAAGAAAGAAAACGGAGTATGACTTTTCTGATAAGCTGCCTTTCCTGGTGATCCCCTGTTCTGGCCTTACTTTCCTTCTTAGTCTGTTAATGTAAGGGTTTGCTACCATCAACTTGGTTTTGCCCTGCTCTGAGCAGGTTTCCCTCTGTGCTGTTTCTGCTTTAATTGAAAATCTTTGGTTCCCATCAGCATTCCATTGCAAACTCCGTTTTTCTTGAGAGCTCCTCTATGCTTTCCCTCTTCATTCTTACATTTTCTCCCATCTCTTGGTGCCTGTTGGCCTGTGCTAATGAAAACCATCCTAAACTTCCTTACGCTCGACTCTGTGCCTCCCTGTAGAGCCCAGTACTCTCCATCCTCTCTCCCTATTCTCTCTTTTCAACTAGTCGAAATCCTAGTGGAGGGAGACCATTAGAGATGAAACATCTTGGTATATATTGCTAGTTTTCTATGTCCCCTGGCTTTTCTATGTTTCTGTTGAAACACTCTTGAGAAGTGTCTGATTTCGTTTTCTACATGGGTACCCTTTAAGGCTCAATACTGGAAAAGAAGGGGATCAGAGTGATCAACCCAACGTGGTATCCTAACGTAACAGTTAAGGAAAGCAACAGGCTTTGTGAGACAGCCAGTGATTTGTCCAAAGTCACACAGATAGTAAACGTCAAAGTCAAAACTGAAATTAGGTCTCCAGACGTGTAGTTCAATACTTTCCCTCATTATTCCATGCTATTTTGAATCTCCTACTTACTCAATTTAGGGGCAAAAGAAATCGAACGCAAAACTTTCCAAAGTTTCTTTTCTTACCTGACATGGTCAGAGAAGAGGAAGCATCCACTGCAGGTACAAGGGATGAGGAGACAACACTAGAGGATGTCCGAGTGGCTGCAGCTGAACGGCGCACGTGTCCAGTACAGAGGTCACTGGTTACTGGTCCAAACAGCTCCACGGAAACCCCAAGACTCTACCAAGTGGTAGTAGGTTTGGTAGGAGAGTGATGTCACAAAGCAGGCAGTTGAAAGGTATGAGAGAGCCAATAGGGAGGTCCGATCCCCAACAGGAAGGCGGGCTTGGGTGAAGAGAGTGTAGGAGAGCTAAAACAACACCTGAGTTTCTGAGCTCTGGGGAGGAAATCCTAGAAGACAGATTTACCTCCCCCAGGCTCTTCCATTAGGGAAATCATTGCCACATTTCTTACAGACGTTCATTAATACACTGAACTAAGAGTTACTTATATTCTACAGAGTATTCTATTTTATGTATCATATACTTAGAGCTATATAGATCTTCTTTAATTAATAATCCTTAGGAAGGAAAGAGCCATCTAGTTTGAACTATTACAGTTGTTCTGAAATCATATGTGTCTAATGAGTGAACTGATAGCAGCTTTTAAGGAGCCAAAGTAGGGATTAAGAAGCTCTCTTTGTAACTTGGTTCAAGAGTAGGGTGAAGTTTGTTGAGTGTACCTTGTGGAGAATGTTGTGGTCCAAGGCTCTTCTCTTTTAGTTTCTTCTCCTTGACTCCTACCTTCCTTGGGCTGGGCTAGGCTGGGGGCCAGGTTGGACTTGCGACTTAACGTTTCTCTTCCGCTTTCTCTTTTTTTTTTTTCTTCCATTATGGGCATTGCTTCGAGGACAAGCCTTGATCTTGCATTGGACGTTACTTCCTGTCACCTTCCAGCAGCAGGAGTCTTCTTTTCAGTGCTTGATGCTTCACGAAATAGACTCTGCCCGTTGGCAGCAAATACCAGAGAGCTAGGAGACAGAGCTGGTTGCAGACCTTTCCTCTTCCAGCCTTTGGTTGCAATTGTTTGGCCCATAATTTGCTAGCTCTAGTTCCTTGGGCCACACAGGTATCCTGCCATCTCCAGCTCTTGTTATATGTGAGAGACATTCTGAACACTGTCCCTTTTTCTTTGCACAGAAGTATATACAGTGTGGCAGTTACTGTAATCTCCTCCGCCTTGCAAACAGCCACTCTAGAATCTTGGACCTCTAGGACTCTCTGTCTTGCATGCTTGGGGGCAAGGCCAAGCAAAATGAAGAGGAGAATAATTAGAGAAAGAGGAGGACGTTGGTGGAGAATTGGGAGCAGGTAAGGTGAAAGGGCACAGGAGAAAAGAGATGCATGTAGACTTTTTGGTTTCTGTGGGAAACAGGTTGACACACTTGGGCCTCATTTGGTATTAACAGAACAGAGAGTTAAAGATCTAAGTAGCTAGATAGTGTGCAGCAACTGCCATGAAGTCTGTACACTGAAGAGAAGAGTCTCACATCTAGTTTTCATTTTGTTTTATGTCATAGTACCTTATTTATAGCATTCACTGGTGTGTTTGTAGAATACAGATGTTTTCAAATGCTCTGGTTTTGTCTACATGGTTATCTCCTTGTCCTGTTTGTAAGGAATCCAACATTGTAAGACATATTGCATGTTTTTCTCTTGACGATTGTTGACCTTGAAGCGTCATGAACTAACTTGAGCTGTTGGATTCTGTGGAGAAACGTTCAAAAGGGTCTGTGACAAAGGCACTGTGGTGAGTCGCATTATGCACCCGAGCGTAAGGAGCAAGATATCTGCCACCAGCCCAGCTTGGCCTGGATTGCCTCTGTTTTAGTTCCCCTGGTTAGTGCTTTTCTCCCTAACCACTCTTGTGACTGTGATAATGTGAGTAAGGGCGGAGTTGCTAATGATCTATGTGTGAGGTAAGCTGGTTTGAGGGAGGAAATCTATGGACCTAGTCATTTTCCTTGGTGGTAAGCTTTCAGGGGTGCAGAGATGGATCTTCCTGGGGCCTTTTCTGGTCCCAGGAAGATATCGCATAGATGGGACCTCCCAAGACACACATTGAATCTTTAGGCCTGTTTTTCCTATTATGAGGTACGAACGAGTTTCTTCACTGATGGGGATGATGCTTATCTGAGAAGAAATTGTGAAAGGTGGTGTAGTGTAGAGGTGTGGCTTAAGCTTTTAAGTTTTCCTCCAGGTTTTTCCCCTAAGCTTCCTACTTCGGACGGCCTACTTACATGATACTAGTAGGTGATGTCCGGCTAACAACTTCCTAAATATACCTGCAAGCCAGATCAGTGTCTCTTTTCTCTGTATTCCCATGGAAATCAAGAGTCCCGCCGAATTTTCCATCGAAACAGTTGATTTGTGTTGTCTCTAGGAATTCTAAAGGGCGTACCGTTGCTTCCTAACCGGTGTCATTTGGGAGATCCGCCTCTGTACGTTCAAATGATTAATTTTGAGACTTTGCTCATGTGTGCAGTAAACCCTTGAATTCCCTAAGACCTTCCTTTCCTCCATCTCCTACCCCATTAAGCCCGCTTCAGTTCATCTCCTGAATTTCTTTGGAATCTGTCAGCCAGCTCTTCCTCAACTTCCTAATACTGAACTTGCCTGTCTGTTGCGATTAGGTCCTAACTGGTGTCCATATATCTTGTTTCCTTCCAATCCACTCTTCACACAAGAAACCTTCAAAGCAAGTTGGAACGTTGCTCATAAACATCGCTCACAAGCATTGTTTTGAGAATAGAAAACACACTGTTGGCCTTTAAGACTCTGCGTGGTCTAGAATCCTCTCTGCTTCTCTAGCCCCATCTTGTGCCACTTTTGCCCTCACTTTCTATGCTTCAGATACACTGAATTAACCTTAGTTCTCACTCATCTGACAGAAGTCAGTTCAGATACTATTTTTCACTGTGATTCCTAGCATTAAGGAATTTGATTATCAGGTTTTGTATGAGGACTATTTCATCAGGGGTACAGAAGTTCTGGCCATCTCTGGTTTTGGATATCCCTTATTTGTTGAGACCTTTGCGTTGTTTGGTTGCCTTTTGTCTGTTTTCCAGATGGGAAAACAGGAACAAGGGAAGTATAGGTTATTACTAGGTGGGGTTGAACAAGTGGAGCAGCAAACTGCAAAGCAGAAAGAAGAGGGACGTACTATAGAGGGATATGACTTCCATTCTCAAGGCGCCTGCATCCTGTGCAGGGAGACAGCCTAACATAAAATGTGCCTAACAACAAATATATTGACTTCTTACTAAAAATCTCCAGTTCATAGAACCGAGGGGTTTGTACCTTCTCCTTTAAAAGTGATAGTCCTGGGACTTCCCCGGTGGTCCCGTGGTGAAGACTCTGCGCTTCCAACGCAGCAGGCGTGGGTTCAATCCCTGGTTGGGGAGCTAAGATCCCACATGCTGCGCAGCCAAAGAAATTTTTGTCGAACGTTATACTCCTGTATTGTTGGCTTTAGTGGTTTAGATTTTGTTGTACTGTTAAGAAGATTTCAGTTTATTTACCGGGAACAAACAACACATAATGTAAAAATAGTTTCCCAGAAACGATTTCCATCATTCTCTTCCTCCCTTTCTCCCGCAGACTGGTGTTTCACCTTGACAAGTTCTCTGTCATTCCATAGGAAAGCTGTCTGGCTTGGAGGTTGCAATCCCAGGGAATTTTTCATCAGCGGGGAAGTCTCCATCACTACAGAGGAATCAAGGGAGAAGTCAGTCCCTGGTAAGTGAGATGCTCCCCCTAAACACCAACACAGCAGTCGTGTACCTTTCAAGGGGTTCAGGGGCAAGATGGGCAAGGCATTTCTACTAACTCTTCTTAAGGATCACGGACAGTGCCCTATGCTACGAGGTAAGCGGTGACTGCTGTAGTTCTTACTGGTGATCCTTTCCTGTCACTGATTCTCGGCTTTCTTTGTATTTCATAGGACTGTTGTCAGTCCAATACAAAATGAGTCTTATTTTTAAAAACCTGAAATGTTTTACAGAGCCTAGCATTCTCATATAGGGTCCTTTCCATTCTCCCCACTTTCCCGAGAGGCCAAGAACACGTCACACCATGAACTAGGAGAGGGGGTAGAGCCCTTTGTGATGAAATACATCAACAAAGACAGAGCCTTAGCCTGCTTGCTCTCTGGACAGGATCTCGGACCACAAGGTCTTCAATCCTGGTATAAATGAAGGAAGTGAGGACAGTTCAACTGGCACTCTCATAACAAGAGTTCGGAAACACCTTCCGAAGAGACTATAGCAGTAGATGAGGGAAGGGAGTGCTACAGTGTGGCAGTACAGGGGGAACGATCGGCTACAGCAGTGAAAAGTGTGGTACCGATTGGTGTGCTCTCGGGGTTCTTGTACATGTAGCATAGATGACCTCTACGGTGGCCCTCCCACCTTCCCACCTGCATTAGGTGTTCTTTTTTTTTGTAATTTATGTTTATGTATTTATTTACTGTTTGAACTTATTTATTCTACGTATTTATGTTTTTGGCTGCACTGGGTCTCTCATTGCTGTGCACGGGCTTTCTCTAGTTGGCGGCTAGCGGGGGCTACTCTCGGTTGCGGTGTGCGGGCATCTCATCGCGGTGGCTTCTCTTGTTGCGGAGCATGGGCTGTAGGCACGTGGGCTTCGGTAGTTGAGGCTCACGGGCTCTAGAATGCAGGCTCCGTCGTCGTGGCACATGCGCTTAGTTGCTGCACGGCATGTGGGATCTTCGCAGACCAGGGCTCGAACCCGTGTCCCCTGCATTGGCAGGCGCCACCAGGGAAGCCCTAGGTGTTCTCATATAGAGTCTAAAAACAGAGAGCACTGAGAGAAGGTAGTGGTTATTAAAGGCTCAGGATCTAAATTCTACCTGTCTCTACACCCCTTCCCAGCTGTCGATTTGACCCCATTTTTGAATGCTGACCTCATTGTTCAACTTTTCTCTGCCGTCTGTATACTCACCTTGAAAACTTGTTTCTGTGATGCGTTGAGCAGACACAGGGTGGCAGACTGCAGAGGTGGAAGCTGGTGGTCGGATATTTGTGGGCTGAATCTCCTTCAGTCCCATTCCCATTTCTGGTTGCCCAGAGGCCCTACTTCCTGTGTGTGACGCCGAGCCGTAGGATTGCGGGCAGGAGCCAAGTTCTCCATACAGTAAAGACCCCAGTGTGCCTTGGTTACAGTAATATACCTGGCTTCCTTCCTGGCAGGGAAGTGACAGGCGGCTATGCCCCTGCTTTGTTCGTGGGCCTCCTGATCCAGCAGTTCCCTTGGCTCTGCCCCTGTCGTCAGCTGCCCCTAGGATAACTCTGAGCCCTAGCCACTTCTCTGGTAGATTTCCCTATTCCCCCACTACAGTCACACCTGAATAAGGCAACTCAGACCTTTCAGAGATGTGTCCTGAACCTCTTGTTTTCTGAAATACCTATCTGGTGGTTGTGAGACTTAAGGCCAGCGTCCCCGAGAGACTTTTTCTATTTCTCCTAGTAAACCTAGACTCATCTTCTGTCACCTTCAACTCTACTCCAATTGTGTTCTTTCAACCCAGACCTCTGACCCTGCTTTTTACTTCTGCCATTTCATCCTCGCTCCTGCTTCCTTTCCTAAATCCATACGTCTCTTTTGGCCTTCCTAGCCCTGGGCCAAGTTCCTTCCTCTTTGCTCAGTTTTTACCCCTTTCCTTCATTCTCCCATCCAACTTTCAGTCCTTCCTTTCTCACGCCCCAGTTAGCAGCATCTGAAAATTCGAAAGGTTTGTTACTCGTCTATTAATTGTATTCCATTTACTTATTCAGTTCTATACCTGTCTTACCTGTGTATGGAAGAACAGCTGGTAGCCAAGGTGGCACCAAGAATCCTAGCAGCTCTCACTTGACGTATCCGTAGTAGTCGGCAATTTCCATTTCGTTTTCCCTCTCGGTGAAAAATTGCAGCTTGCCCGAAGAGGTGTATCTGGCAGCATTCTCCCGTTGTTGTTGAGCCCGCCTCTTCATGGCCTCTCGCTCTGGCCTCTGCTCTTGTTCGATGGGCTTTGACATGACTGGCTCAGGCACGTTGGGTTCCCTCCATGGAACTCGTTGCTTGCTGAAGTCTTGGAGTAGAAAGTGGGTTTGGAGCTTGGGTGGGGACTGGCGCTTATTCACAGCAGGGGGAACAGGCTCCCGCTGGAGAGGAGCGCCAGATGAAGTTTTGGAGGGTGCAGGCCTAGGAGCAGCAGACTGAGGGACACGAGGCTGGGTATGGTTGGGCCAAGCCGGTTGGGTTGGGTTGGTCACAGTTGGCTGAGCTGGTTTGGCGGGGCCTGGCAAAGAGGCAGGAGCTGGCTGGGATGAATTGGCTGCAGCAGGTTGAGCTGAGTCAGTAGAACCAGGCTGGGCACGGTAAGCCCCAGCAGGCCGATGTGAGGCCAGAGACTGTGGCCTCCGAGGAGCGGGTCGAGCTTGAGGCTTGTCCCAGGCAGAAAAAGGCAGAGGTATCAACTTGACCTTCCCAGGAGGAGGCCGCTCATACTGGGCTGGAGACGGACACTCTGTTTCAGCACTGCTGTCTGGTTTCTGGGCTTGGACTTGCGTTTTCTCAGGACCCTTCCCCTCACGTGGGGTATGCCGCCATGGCTGGATAGCTGGGGGTGGCTGGGGGTCTTTGGGGTTGCTTGACTTTCCCAAGAGCCGACAGGAAGAGCGCCCAGTTTTCGTCTCATTCTTCTTCCCCAGCGCATGAAGAACCTTCACAGACTCCAGCATGCGCACGCCAAGGGAGGTTCGAGGCTTTTGAAAGCTCTGTTGGAGAAGCTCAGTTTGGTGTTCCTTTCGCTTCGTGTGGGGGATTGCTGGCTTCTCTTCTGCCTTGACTTTGTTCCCTGACTGCTTGTTCTCCTCAGCCTTGTTTCTCCCTCTGGTCCTTTTGGTCTTTTCCTGCCCGTGGCTCTTAGTTTTGCTGATCTTTCTGGATGCAGCTTTCTGAGGTTTGCCTTGAGAGTGCTTGGCCGTGTTCACAGGAGCCCTGTCACTGACTGCAGCGTGGCATATAACCACTTCTCCCCCTAACAGGCACTCTGGATTCTTTGGCTGGATTTTGGCCTTGGGAGCGCCACTGATAGGCTCAGAGGCTTTCTGTTTGTTCTTCCTGGGTTGATCAGAGGGAACCTTTATGACACTTGGCTTTTCCTGCACCTGATTCACCTTAATGGCTCTGGTGTCTTTAGCTTTGATCACGTTGGGACCTTGGGATTGATCAAGATCTTTCAAAGGATTAAAGAGCTGGGGAAGGTGAATATCCTCCGCCAGTGTAGTAATGTCTGCAAGACCACTGCTAGGTTCAATCCCATTTTCAAGTGTCCCTAGGTCCTGACGACTCCGGCTGTTCTCTCCCAGATCAGCATTTTCAGAACCAGGCTGCTCCTCTTGGCTGAGGGGATCGGTGCAGGCCAGCGGCTGGTGAATATCAGGGATTCCTAAAGGGAGTAGTGGAGGATCTTGGTTCTCTGTTGGGATCTGGTAGGCATCCAGAGGCTTTGAAAGCTTGGTTTTGATATCATCCACGTGCTTACTCTCTATTTGTCCCTGGCTTGGAGCTGGAGGCAGGGCCAGGAGACGCCTGGCACTCTGGACTGGAGCTGTCACTGAAATGTCCCCAAGTTCAGATGGTGGGTTACTCTCAAGTATGTGGCTGTTTCTGCTACTGCAGGACTTGGGGAGTTCTTGACTTTGTGTCACACAAAACGTCTGGCTTGGAGGTTGCAATCCCAGGGAATTTTTCATCACCAGGGGGGAGGTCTCCATCCCTACAAAGGGATCAAGGGAGAAGTCAGTCCCTGGTAAGTGAGATGCTCCCCCTAAACACCAACACAGCAGTCATGTACCTTTCAAGGGGTTCAGGGGCAAGATGGGCAAGGCATTTCTACTAACTCTTCTTAAGGATCGCGGACAGTGCCCTATGCTACGAGGTAAGCGGTGACTGTTGTAATTCTTACTGGTGAGCCTTTCCTGTCACTGATTCTCGGCTCGCTTTGTATTTCATAGGACTGTTATAAGTCCAATACAAAATGAGTCTTATTTTTAAAAACCTGAAATGTTTTACAAAGCCTAGCATTCTCATATAGGGTCCTTTCCATTCTCCCCACTTTCCCGAGAGGCCAAGAACACGTCACACCATGAACTAGGAGAGGGGGTAGAGCCCTTGCTGATGAAACACATCAACAAAGACAGAGTCTTAGCCTGCTTGCTCTCTGGACAGGATCTCGGACCACAAGGTCTTCAATCCTGGTATAAATGAAGGAAGTGAGGACAGTTCAACTGGCACTCACATAACAAGAGTTCTGAAACACCTTCCGAAGAGACTATAGCAGTAGATGAGGGAAGGGAGTGCTACAGTGTGGCAGTACAGGGGGAACGATCGGCTACAGCAGTGAAAAGTGTGGTACCGATTGGTGTGCTCTCGGCGTTCTTGTACATGTAGCATAGATGACCTCTACAGTGGCCCTCCCACCTTCCCACCTGCATTAGGTGTTCTTTTTTTTGTAATTTATGTTTATGTATTTATTTACTGTTTGAACTTATTTATTCTACGTATTTATTTTTTTGGCTGCACTGGGTCTCTCATTGCTGTGCACGGGCTTTCTCTAGTTGGCGGCTAGCGGGGGCTACTCTCGGTTGCGGTGTGCGGGCTTCTCATCGCGGTGGCTTCTCTTGTTGCGGAGCATGGGCTGTAGGCACGTGGGCTTCGGTAGTTGAGGCTCACGGGCTCTAGAATGCAGGCTCCGTCGTTGTGGCACATGCGCTTAGTTGCTGCACGGCATGTGGGATCTTCGCAGACCAGGGCTCGAACCCGTGTCCCCCGCATTGCATTGGCAGGCGGATTCTTAACCACGGCGCCACCAGGGAAGCCCTAGGTGTTCTCATAGAGAGTCTAAAAACAGAGGGCACTGAGCGAAGGTAGTGGTTATTAAAGGCTCAGGATCTAAATTCTACCTGCCTCTACACCCCTTCCCAGCTGTCGATTTGACCCCATTTTTGAGTGCCGACCTCATTCTTCAACTTTCTCTGGCGTTTGTTATACTCACCTTGAAAACTTGTTTCTGTGATGCGTTGAGCAGACACAGGGTGGCAGACTGCAGAGGTGGAAGCTGGTGGTCGGATATTTGTGGGCTGAATCTCCTTCAGTCCCATTCCCATTTCTGGTTGCCCAGAGGCCCGACTTCCTGTGTATGACGCCGAGCCGTAGGATTGCGGGCAGGAGCCAAGTTCTCCATACAGTAAAGACCCCAGTGTGCCTTGGTTACAGTAATATACCTGGCTTCCTTCCTGGCAGGGAAGTGACAGGCGGCTCTGCCCCTGATTTGGAATCTGAGATGGTGTTCCCTGAGCAAGGCTGGCAGAAAGCGATGGATGTAGAGGGACCATGTTCTTGGCGTCTGAAGTTTTATCATCCTGGGCTGCCAGAAACATGGAGGAGGCAGCTGTGTGGCGGTCAGTGAGTGCCAGAGTAAAGTCTCCGAGTGAAGAAGAATTCTTTTCAGTGCTTGCTGTGATGTCCCACTCAAGAACACCTGGATAGGAAGCAGCTGAAGTGGAGATCTGGCTGTGGTCAGTAACTCCAGATAACATAGTCGTGCTAGAATGTTGGTAAAGGTAGGCACTACCCATGAGTGTCTGGAAAGGGGTACCAGTAGCCGATGCCGAACTGACGGCAGGGGCAGAGACTCTGGAGAAGTTGCAGACACTTCGTGTTAGGGAAGTTGCATTGCTCACCACAGGAGGAGAATGCTGCAGAGAATTTAGAGTTCCAAGTAGAGATGGATGTTGGAAATTTTCTGTAAGAACAAGAGGGTCATGAAAAACTCAGGGAGGTTGAGAAATTCTCACTACGTTTGAGGAACGGCATCATCTGAAGGTTCTTGCTATCAGGACACCTCTACTATCACTACTTCCTGAGAAACCCAAAATCAGACAGTTAATGATGGCTGTAAGGACTGAGCAGTTTTCCACTCTTCTCTATTCACTGCCTGTGCTCCCATCTTGGGCACAGACGGGCAGAAGAGCCAAGTGGTGTGGTTCAGAGATTGTTCTCTAGGCTGGAAGCAACCTTCTCCCTGCCCTGTCTTTCCCTTCAGCCTGCACTCGTATTGACTTCTATGCTATTTCCTAGACTGGAAGCATTTTAGAACTAGGAGGCCCTTAGAGAACTTCGATGTTCTCAGTCTCATTTCGTGAGTAAGGAAACTGAGGCTCAGAGAGGTCGGGTTGACTTGTTCAAGTTCTCTCATTATGTTAGTATCATTACCAGGTTTCAGAACCTAAGTATCCTGACTTCCTTGCCAGGACTCCACTCTGAGCATGATACTGCCAGAAAGCAGGAGAAATAGAACTTATAATATAGGCATTTTTTTTGTCCATTAGAAAACAGTACGGCTGTTACCATTGTCGTCTTCAGTGTCTCCCTTTGCTTGTGCAGTTCCCACGCTATTACCTAGAGGTGACGTACAGCTCAGTCCAACTGGTGAATTGAAAGAGTCATTTTTGCCCTCTTCAAGCCTGGTTTCTCATCCTACCTCAAAATGATTACCCGAAAGTGGATTTCTTAAGTGCTTTTGGAAAGGGAAGAGTTATCTGATTACTTCAGATTCCTCACCTGTAAAGTGGTTATAACACCACCACCAATAATAATAGCAGTAATAATTAATAGATGAATAAGCTGATCTATTGCGTATGATTTATATGGAGGAAGATACAATAAGTTCTAGAAAGACAAAGAAAAATCATGACAAGCATATTACGTTAACGAAAAAGAAATCCATAGATATTAATGAAAACTGGGGTATGTGGCAAGTATCGAAGCCTAATGAATTTACTAACAAATGGCATTCTGTACTATCCATGCAATATTATGAAAGTGAATTTTGCCCACTCTATTTTAGTGAATACTATTAACCAGAAGACACGATGGAGGTGATAGAGGTGAATGAATTCCTAGCCAATGCATACAGACAGAGAAGGTATGTCAGTAAAAAATGCATAACAAGCAACAGAATGCAATAAATGTGCATGTATAGGTAGCCACAACACATATAGACAAGTATTTCAATGAAAACCGGTACGAAGCAGACAGCAAAATAATAAGTGTAAAAGAGTTTCATTATTGTGCTCCTTCATATTTTTACCCAGCAAGTAAGAGGTATTAAGCCTAGGAGAAATATATATTTCAATGAATATAGCTTATATAATAAGCAGAAAGGAAGCTTAAAATGTATCAGGAAGGTTTTTGGATTTATCCTAGAACTTAGATTAGAATCATCTTCAGCATCCAAGAAGATGGCATCCCAAAACCTCAAAAAACCATCATGCCTAGAATCCAATTAAAAAAGATTTTCAAATGTAAGAAAATCCACAGGACTCCACAATATGGTTTTCGATAAACGTGGATGTTTGTTTGTTTTGTTTCTTTGGCCGCGCCGCGTGGCCCTGGCCGTGAAAGCACCGAGTCCTAAGCACTGGACCGCCAGGGAATTCCCTAAGTGGGGGGGGGAATTAGAGATGTGGGGCTTGACTTTTTCTTCTTCTTCTTCGGTAGCTAAGCTCTACAAGCGAACGATGGCTGTTGATCAATGTGCTCTCTGTGTTAGGAAGGAAATAACTGTAAAAATGAAAAGCAGCCTTGCCTTAGAACCTACATATCACACCAAGGAAAATAGTCCTTCTGATTCAATTTAGAAGATATCACTTAAAATGTTGAATTGGTGAAATGTCTACCTAGTTTAAAAATTAGAAAGAATAAAACACTGAAAAGCAGCCCCCTAGATAACCACTGTGGTTGCTTGTTTATAGGAGGCATCATTTCTAAAACGTATTTCTAAAATGTTTATATTCAAAACTGTCAAGTGGCCAACTGTATTCAGAGAGGCAATAAAAGAAAGAAAACGGAGTATGACTTTTCTGATAAGCTGCCTTTCCTGGTGATCCCCTGTTCTGGCCTTACTTTCCTTCT